>NC_063281.1:2017779-2340816 GCF_910591885.1 Bombus terrestris
TCACGTATAACGTTGTATATTATTACGTACTAACGTATAACGTTATATACTATTACTATATAACGTATAACGATATATACTATTACGTACTATCGTATAACGTTATATACTATTACTATATAACGTATAACGATATATATTATTACGTACTAACGTATAACGTTATATACTATTACTATATAACGTATAACGTTACATACTATTACTATATAACGTATAACGTTACATACTATTACTATATAACGTATAACGTTATATACTATTACTATATAACGTATAACGTTATATACTATTACTATATAACGTATAACGATATATACTATTACTATATAACGTATAACGTTATATACTATTACGTAATAGCGTATAACGTTATATAGTATTACCATATCACGTATAACGTTGTATATTATTACGTACTAATGTATAACGTTATATACTATTACTATATAACGTATAACGTTATATACTATTACTATATAACGTATAACGTTATATACTATTACGTAATAACGTATAACGTTATATACTATTACGTAATAACGTATAACGTTATATAGTATTGCCATATCACGTATAACGTTGTATATTATTACGTACTAACGTATAACGTTATATACTATTACTATATAACGTATAACGTTAAATACTATTACTATATAACGCATAACGTTATATACTATTACTATATAACGTATAACGTTATATACTATTACTATATAACGCATAACGTTATATAATATTACTATATAACGTATAACGTTATATACTATTACTATATAACGTATAACGTTATATACTATTACTATATAACGTATAACGTTATATACTATTACTATATAACGTATAACGTTATATACTATTACTATATAACGTATAACGATATATACTATTCCGTATTAACGTATAACGATGTATACTATTACGTAATAGCGTATAACGTTATATAGTATTACCATATCACGTATAACGTTGTATATTATTACGTACTAACGTATAACGTTATATACTATTACTATATAACGTATAACGATATATACTATTACGTACTATCGTATAACGTTATATACTATTACTATATAACGTATAACGATATATATTATTACGTACTAACGTATAACGTTATATACTATTACTATATAACGTATAACGTTACATACTATTACTATATAACGTATAACGTTACATACTATTACTATATAACGTATAACGTTATATACTATTACTATATAACGTATAACGTTATATACTATTACTATATAACGTATAACGATATATACTATTACTATATAACGTATAACGTTATATACTATTACGTAATAACGTATAACGTTATATAGTATTGCCATATCACGTATAACGTTGTATATTATTACGTACTAACGTATAACGTTATATACTATTACTATGTAACGTATAACGTTATATACTATTACTATATAACGTATAACGATATATACTATTACGTACTATCGTATAACGTTATATACTATTACTATATAACGTATAACGATATATATTATTACGTACTAACGTATAACATTATATACTATTACTATATAACGTATAACGTTATATACTATTACTATATAACGTATAACGTTATATACAATTACTATATAACGTATAACGTTATATACTATTACTATATAACGTATAACGATATATACTATTCCGTATTAACGTATAACGTTGTATACTATTACGTAATAGCGTATAACGTTATATAGTATTACCATATCACGTATAACGTTGTATATTATTACGTACTAACGTATAACGTTATATACTATTACTATATAACGTATAACGATATATACTATTACGTACTATCGTATAACGTTATATACTATTACTATATAACGTATAACGATATATATTATTACGTACTAACGTATAACGTTATATACTATTACGTACTAACGTATAACGTTACATACTATTACTATATAACGTATAACGTTACATACTATTACTATATAACGTATAACGTTGTATACTATTACTATATAACGTATAACGTTATATACTATTACTATATTACGTATAACGTTATATACTATTACTATATTACGTATAACGTTATATACTATTACTATATAACGTATAACGTTATATACTATTACTATATAACGTATAACGTTATATACTATTACTATATAACGTATAACGTTATATACTATTACTATATAACGTATAACGTTATATACTATTACGTAATAACGTATAACGTTATATACTATTACGTAATAACGTATAACGTTATATAGTATTGCCATATCACGTATAACGTTGTATATTATTACGTACTAACGTATAACGTTATATACTATTACTATATAACGTATAACGCTAAATACTATTACTATATAACGTATAACGTTATATACTATTACTATATAACGTATAACGTTATATACTATTACTATATAACGCATAACGTTATATAATATTACTATATAACGTATAACGTTATATACTATTACTATATAACGTATAACGTTATATACTATTACTATATAACGCATAACGTTATATACTATTACTATATAACGTATAACGATATATACTATTACTATATAACGTATAACGTTATATACTATTACGTAGTAACGTATAACGTTATATAGTATTGCCATATCACGTATAACGTTGTAAATTATTACGTACTAACGTATAACGTTATATACTATTACTATATAACGTATAACGTTATATACTATTACTGTATAACGTATAACGATATATACTATTACGTACTATCGTATAACGTTATATACTATTACTATATAACGTATAACGATATATATTATTACGTACTAACGTATAACGTTATATACTATTACTATATAACGTATAACGTTATATACTATTACTATATAACGTATAACGTTATATACTATTACTATATAACGTATAACGTTATATACTATTACTATATAACGTATAACGTTATATACTATTACTATATAACGTATAACGATATATACTATTCCGTATTAACGTATAACGTTGTATACTATTACGTAATAGCGTATAACGTTATATAGTATTACCATATCACGTATAACGTTGTATATTATTACGTACTAACGTATAACGTTATATACTATTACTATATAACGTATAACGATATATACTATTACGTACTATCGTATAACGTTATATACTATTACTATATAACGTATAACGATATATATTATTACGTACTAACGTATAACGTTATATACTATTACTATATAACGTATAACGTTACATACTATTACTATATAACGTATAACGTTACATACTATTACTATATAACGTATAACGTTATATACTATTACTATATAACGTATAACGTTATATACTATTACTATATAACGTATAACGTTATATACTATTACTATATAACGTATAACGTTATATACTATTGCTATATAACGTATAACGTTATATACTATTACTATATAACGTATAACGATATATACTATTACATATTAACGTATAACGTTATATACTATCACGTAATAGCGTATAACGTTATATAGTATTATCATATCACGTATAACGTTGTATACTATTACGTAATAACGTATAACGTTATATGCTATTACTATATAACGTATAACGTTATATACTATTACTATATAACGTATAACGTTATATACTATTACTATATAACGTATAACGTTATATACTATTACGTAATAACGTATAACGTTATATACTATTACGTAATAACGTATAACGTTATATAGTATTGCCATATCACGTATAACGTTGTATATTATTACGTACTAACGTATAGCGTTATATACTATTACTATATAACGTATAACGTTAAATACTATTACTATATAACGTATAACGTTATATACTGTTACTATATAACGTATAACGTTATATACTATTACTATATAACGTATAACGATATATTCTATTCCGTATTAACGTATAACGTTATATACTATTATGTAATAGCGTATAACGTTATATAGTATTACCATATCACGTATAACGTTGTATATTATTACGTACTAACGTATAACGTTATATACTATTACCATATAACGTATAACGTTATATACTATTACTACATAACGTATAACGATATATACTATTACGTACTATCGTATAACGTTAGATACTATTACTATATAACGTATAACGATATATATTATTACGTACTAACGTATAACGTTATATACTATTACTATATAACGTATAACGTTATATACTATTACTATATAACGTATAACGTTATATACTATTACTATATAACGTATAACGTTATATACTATTACTATATAACGTATAACGATATATACTATTACTATATAACGTATAACGTTATATACTATTACGTAATAACGTATAACGTTATATAGTATTGCCATATCACGTATAACGTTATATACTATTACTATATAACGTATAACGTTAAATACTATTACTATATAACGTATAACGTTATATACTGTTACTATATAACGTATAACGTTATATACTATTACTATATAGCGCATAACGTTATATAAAATTACTATATAACGTATAACGTTATATACTATTACTATATAACGTATAACGTTATATACTATTACTATAAAACGTATAACGTTATATACTATTACCATATAACGTATAACGATATATACTATTCCGTACTATCGTATAACGTTATATACTATTACTATATAACTCATAACGTTATATAGTATTACTATATAACGTATAACGTTATATACTATTACTATATAACGCATAACGTTATATACTATTACTATATAACGTATAACGTTATATACTATTACGTAATAACGTATAACGTTATATACTATTACGTAATAACGTATAACGTTATATACTATTACGTAATAGCGTATAACGTTATATAGTATTACCATATCACGTATAACGTTGTATATTATTACGTACTAACGTATAACGTTATATACTATTACTATATAACGTATAACGTTATATACTATTACTATATAACGCATAACGTTATATAATATTAGTATATAACGTATAACGTTATATACTATTACTATATAACGTATAACGTTATATACTATTACTATATAACGTATAACGATATATTCTATTCCGTATTAACGTATAACGTTATATACTATTACGTAATAGCGTATAACGTTATATAGTATTACCATATCACGTATAACGTTGTATATTATTACGTACTAACGTATAACGTTATATACTATTACTATATAACGTATAACGTTATATACTATTACTATATAACGTATAACGATATATACTATTACGTACTATCGTATAACGTTAGATACTATTACTATATAACGTATAACGATATATATTATTACGTACTAACGTATAACGTTATATACTATTACTATATAACGTATAACGTTATATACTATTACTATATAACGTATAACGTTATATACTATTACTATATAACGTATAACGATATATACTATTACTATATAACGTATAACGTTATATACTATTACTATATAACGTATAACGATATATACTATTACTATATAACGTATAACGTTATATACTATTACGTAATAACGTATAACGTTATATAGTATTGCCATATCACGTATAACGTTGTATATTATTACGTACTAACGTATAACGTTATATACTATTACTATATAACGTATAACGATATATACTATTACGTACTATCGTATAACGTTATATACTATTACGTACTAACGTATAACGTTACATACTATTACTATATAACGTATAACGTTACATACTATTACTATATAACGTATAACGTTATATACTATTACTATATAACGTATAACGATATATACTATTCCGTATTAGCGTATAACGTTGTATACTATTACGTAATAGCGTATAACGTTATATAGTATTACCATATCACGTATAATGTTGTATACTATTACGTACTATCGTATAACGTTATATACTATTACTATATAACGTATAACGATATATATTATTACGTACTAACGTATAACGTTATATACTATTACGTACTAACGTATAACGTTACATACTATTACTATATAACGTATAACGTTACATACTATTACTATATAACGTATAACGTTGTATACTATTACTATATAACGTATAACGTTATATACTATTACTATATTACGTATAACGTTATATACTATTACTATATTACGTATAACGTTATATACTATTACTATATAACGTATAACGTTATATACTATTACTATATAACGTATAACGTTATATACTATTACTATATAACGTATAACGTTATATACTATTACGTAATAACGTATAACGTTATATATTATTACGTAATAACGTATAACGTTATATAGTATTGCCATATCACGTATAACGTTGTATATTATTACGTACTAACGTATAACGTTATATACTATTACTATATAACGTATAACGTTAAATACTATTACTATATAACGTATAACGTTATATACTATTACTATATAACGTATAACGTTATATACTATTACTATATAACGCATAACGTTATATAATATTACTATATAACGTATAACGTTATATACTATTACTATATAACGTATAACGTTATATACTATTACGTAGTAACGCATAACGTTATATAGTATTGCCATATCACGTATAACGTTGTATATTATTACGTACTAACGTATAACGTTATATACTATTACTATATAACGTGTAACGTTATATACTATTACTATATAACGTATAACGATATATACTATTACGTACTATCGTATAACGTTATATACTATTACTATATAACGTATAACGATATATATTATTACGTACTAACGTATAACGTTATATACTATTACTATATAACGTATAACGTTATATACTATTACTATATAACGTATAAAGTTATATACTATTACTATATAACGTATAACGATATATACTATTCCGTGTTAACGTATAACGTTGTATACTATTACGTAATAGCGTATAACGTTATATAGTATTACCATATCACGTATAACGTTGTATATTATTACGTACTAACGTATAACGTTATATACTATTACTATATAACGTATAACGATATATACTATTACGTACTATCGTATAACGTTATATACTATTACTATATAACGTATAACGATATATACTATTACATATTAACGTATAACGTTATATACTATTACTATATAACGTATAACGTTATATACTATTACTATATAACGTATAACGTTATATACTATTACTATATAACGTATAACGTTATATACTATTGCTATATAACGTATAACGTTATATACTATTACTATATAACGTATAACGATATATACTATTACATATTAACGTATAACGCTAAATACTATTACGTAATAGCGTATAACGTTATATAGTATTATCATATCACGAATAACGTTGTATACTATTACGTAATAGCGTATAACGTTATATAGTATTACCATATCACGTATAACGTTGTATATTATTACGTACTAACGTATTACGTTATAAACTATTACTATATAACGTATAACGATATATACTACTACGTACTATCGTATAACGTTATATACTATTACTATATAACGTATAACGATATATATTATTACGTACTAACGTATAACGTTATATACTATTACTATATAACGTATAACGTTAAATACTATTACTATATAACGTATAACGTTATATACTGTTACTATATAACGTATAACGTTATATACTATTACTATATAGCGCATAACGTTATATAAAATTACTATATAACGTATAACGTTATATACTATTACTATATAACGTATAATGTTATATACTATTACTATAAAACGTATAACGTTATATACTATTACCATATAACGTATAACGATATATACTATTCCGTACTATCGTATAACGTTATATACTATTACTATATAACTCATAACGTTATATACTATTACTATATAACGTATAACGTTATATACTATTACTATATAACGCATAACGTTATATACTATTACTATATAACGTATAACGTTATATACTATTACGTAATAACGTATAACGTTATATACTATTACGTAATAACGTATAACGTTATATACTATTACGTAATAGCGTATAACGTTATATAGTATTACCATATCACGTATAACGTTGTATATTATTACGTACTAACGTATAACGTTATATACTATTACTATATAACGTATAACGTTATATACTATTATTATATAACGCATAACGTTATATAATATTAGTATATAACGTATAACGTTATATACTATTACTATATAACGTATAACGTTATATACTATTACTATATAACGTATAACGATATATTCTATTCCGTATTAACGTATAACGTTATATACTATTACGTAATAGCGTATAACGTTATATAGTATTACCATATCACGTATAACGTTGTATATTATTACGTACTAACGTATAACGTTATATACTATTACTATATAACGTATAACGTTATATACTATTACTATATAACGTATAACGATATATACTATTACGTACTATCGTGTAACGTTAGATACTATTACTATATAACGTATAACGATATATATTATTACGTACTAACGTATAACGTTATATACTATTACTATATAACGTATAACGTTATATACTATTACTATATAACGTATAACGATATATACTATTACTATATAACGTATAACGTTATATACTATTACTATATAACGTATAACGATATATACTATTACTATATAACGTATAACGTTATATACTATTACGTAATAACGTATAACGTTATATAGTATTGCCATATCACGTATAACGTTGTATATTAATACGTACTAACGTATAACGTTATATACTATTACTATATAACGTATAACGTTATATACTATTACTATATAACGTATAACGTTATATACTATTACTATATAACGTATAACGATATATACTATTACGTACTATCGTATAACGTTATATACTATTACTATATAACGTATAAGGATATATATTATTACGTACTAACGTATAACGTTATATACTATTACTATATAACGTATAACGTTATATACTATTACTATATAACGTATAACGATATATACTATTACGTACTATCGTATAACGTTAGATACTATTACTATATAACGTATAACGATATATATTATTACGTACTAACGTATAACGTTATATACTATTACTATATAACGTATAACGTTATATACTATTACTATATAACGTATAACGTTATATACTATTACTATATAACGTATAACGTTATATACTATTACTATATAACGTATAACGATATATACTATTCCGTATTAGCGTATAACGTTGTATACTATTACGTAATAGCGTATAACGTTATATAGTATTACCATATCACGTATAACGTTGTATATTATTACGAACTAACGTATAACGTTATATACTATTACTATATAACGTATAACGATATATACTATTACGTACTATCGTATAACGTTATATACTATTACTATATAACGTATAACGATATATATTATTACGTACTAACGTATAACGTTATATACTATTACGTACTAACGTATAACGTTACATACTATTACTATATAATGTATAACGTTACATACTATTACTATATAACGTATAACGTTGTATACTATTACTATATAACGTATAACGTTATATACTATTACTATATTACGTATAACGTTATATACTATTACTATATTACGTATAACGTTATATACTATTACTATATAACGTATAACGTTATATACTATTACTATATAACGTATAACGTTATATACTATTACTATATAACGTATAACGTTATATACTATTACGTAATAACGTATAACGTTATATAGTATTGCCATATCACGTATAACGTTGTATATTATTACGTACTAACGTATAACGTTATATACTATTACTATATAACGTATAACGTTAAATACTATTACTATATAACGTATAACGTTATATACTATTACTATATAACGTATAACGTTATATACTATTACTATATAACGCATAACGTTATATAATATTACTATATAACGTATAACGTTATATACTATTACTATATAACGTATAACGTTATATACTATTACTATATAACGCATAACGTTATATACTATTACTATATAACGTATAACGATATATACTATTACTATATAACGTATAACGTTATATACTATTACGTAGTAACGCATAACGTCATATAGTATTGCCATATCACGTATAACGTTGTATATTATTACGTACTAACGTATAACGTTATATACTATTACTATATAACGTATAACGTTATATACTATTACTATATAACGTATAACGATATATACTATTACGTACTATCGTATAACGTTATATACTATTACTATATAACGTATAACGATATATATTATTACGTACTAACGTATAACGTTATATACTATTACTATATAACGTATAACGTTATATACTATTACTATATAACGTATAAAGTTATATACTATTACTATATAACGTATAACGATATATACTATTCCGTATTAACGTATAACGTTATATACTATTACGTAATAACGTATAACGTTATATAGTATTGCCATATCACGTATAACGTTGTATATTATTACGTACTAACGTATAACGTTATATACTATTACTATATAACGTATAACGTTATATACTATTACTATATAACGTATAACGATATATACTATTACGTACTATCGTATAACGTTATATACTATTACTATATAACGTATAACGATATATACTATTACATATTAACGTATAACGTTATATACTATTACTATATAACGTATAACGTTATATACTATTACTATATAACGTATAACGTTATATACTATTACTATATAACGTATAACGTTATATACTATTGCTATATAACGTATAACGTTATATACTATTACTATATAACGTATAACGATATATACTATTACATATTAACGTATAACGTTAAATACTATTACGTAATAGCGTATAACGTTATATAGTATTATCATATCACGAATAACGTTGTATACTATTACGTAATAGCGTATAACGTTATATAGTATTACCATATCACGTATAACGTTGTATATTATTACGTACTAACGTATTACGTTATAAACTATTACTATATAACGTATAACGATATATACTACTACGTACTATCGTATAACGTTATATACTATTACTATATAACGTATAACGATATATATTATTACGTACTAACGTATAACGTTATATACTATTACTATATAACGTATAACGTTAAATACTATTACTATATAACGTATAACGTTATATACTGTTACTATATAACGTATAACGTTATATACTATTACTATATAGCGCATAACGTTATATAAAATTACTATATAACGTATAACGTTATATACTATTACTATATAACGTATAATGTTATATACTATTACTATAAAACGTATAACGTTATATACTATTACCATATAACGTATAACGATATATACTATTCCGTACTATCGTATAACGTTATATACTATTACTATATAACTCATAACGTTATATACTATTACTATATAACGTATAACGTTATATACTATTACTATATAACGCATAACGTTATATACTATTACTATATAACGTATAACGTTATATACTATTACGTAATAACGTATAACGTTATATACTATTACGTAATAACGTATAACGTTATATACTATTACGTAATAGCGTATAACGTTATATAGTATTACCATATCACGTATAACGTTGTATATTATTACGTACTAACGTATAACGTTATATACTATTACTATATAACGTATAACGTTATATACTATTATTATATAACGCATAACGTTATATAATATTAGTATATAACGTATAACGTTATATACTATTACTATATAACGTATAACGTTATATACTATTACTATATAACGTATAACGATATATTCTATTCCGTATTAACGTATAACGTTATATACTAGTACGTAATAGCGTATAACGTTATATAGTATTACCATATCACGTATAACGTTGTATATTATTACGTACTAACGTATAACGTTATATACTATTACTATATAACGTATAACGTTATATACTATTACTATATAACGTATAACGATATATACTATTACGTACTATCGTGTAACGTTAGATACTATTACTATATAACGTATAACGATATATATTATTACGTACTAACGTATAACGTTATATACTATTACTATATAACGTATAACGTTATATACTATTACTATATAACGTATAACGTTATATACTATTACTATATAACGTATAACGATATATACTATTACTATATAACGTATAACGTTATATACTATTACTATATAACGTATAACGATATATACTATTACTATATAACGTATAACGTTATATACTATTACGTAATAACGTATAACGTTATATAGTATTGCCATATCACGTATAACGTTGTATATTAATACGTACTAACGTATAACGTTATATACTATTACTATATAACGTATAACGTTATATACTATTACTATATAACGTATAACGTTATATACTATTACTATATAACGTATAACGATATATACTATTACGTACTATCGTATAACGTTATATACTATTACTATATAACGTATAACGATATATATTATTACGTACTAACGTATAACGTTATATACTATTACTATATAACGTATAACGTTATATACTATTACTATATAACGTATAACGATATATACTATTACGTACTATCGTATAACGTTAGATACTATTACTATATAACGTATAACGATATATATTATTACGTACTAACGTATAACGTTATATACTATTACTATATAACGTATAACGTTATATACTATTACTATATAACGTATAACGTTATATACTATTACTATATAACGTATAACGTTATATACTATTACTATATAACGTATAACGATATATACTATTCCGTATTAGCGTATAACGTTGTATACTATTACGTAATAGCGTATAACGTTATATAGTATTACCATATCACGTATAACGTTGTATATTATTACGAACTAACGTATAACGTTATATACTATTACTATATAACGTATAACGATATATACTATTACGTACTATCGTATAACGTTATATACTATTACTATATAACGTATAACGATATATATTATTACGTACTAACGTATAACGTTATATACTATTACGTACTAACGTATAACGTTACATACTATTACTATATAATGTATAACGTTACATACTATTACTATATAACGTATAACGTTGTATACTATTACTATATAACGTATAACGTTATATACTATTACTATATTACGTATAACGTTATATACTATTACTATATTACGTATAACGTTATATACTATTACTATATAACGTATAACGTTATATACTATTACTATATAACGTATAACGTTATATACTATTACTATATAACGAATAACGTTATATACTATTACGTAATAACGTATAACGTTATATAGTATTGCCATATCACGTATAACGTTGTATATTATTACGTACTAACGTATAACGTTATATACTATTACTATATAACGTATAACGTTAAATACTATTACTATATAACGTATAACGTTATATACTATTACTATATAACGTATAACGTTATATACTATTACTATATAACGCATAACGTTATATAATATTACTATATAACGTATAACGTTATATACTATTACTATATAACGTATAACGTTATATACTATTACTATATAACGCATAACGTTATATACTATTACTATATAACGTATAACGATATATACTATTACTATATAACGTATAACGTTATATACTATTACGTAGTAACGCATAACGTCATATAGTATTGCCATATCACGTATAACGTTGTATATTATTACGTACTAACGTATAACGTTATATACTATTACTATATAACGTATAACGTTATATACTATTACTATATAACGTATAACGATATATACTATTACGTACTATCGTATAACGTTATATACTATTACTATATAACGTATAACGATATATATTATTACGTACTAACGTATAACGTTATATACTATTACTATATAACGTATAACGTTATATACTATTACTATATAACGTATAAAGTTATATACTATTACTATATAACGTATAACGATATATACTATTCCGTATTAACGTATAACGTTGTATACTATTACGTAATAGCGTATAACGTTATATAGTATTACCATATCACGTATAACGTTGTATATTATTACGTACTAACGTATAACGTTATATACTATTACTATATAACGTATAACGATATATACTATTCCGTATTAGCGTATAACGTTGTATACTATTACGTAATAGCGTATAACGTTATATAGTATTACCATATCACGTATAACGTTGTATATTATTACGTACTAACGTATAACGTTATATACTATTACTATATAACGTATAACGATATATACTATTACGTACTATCGTATAACGTTATATACTATTACTATATAACGTATAACGATATATATTATTACGTACTAACGTATAACGTTATATACTATTACGTACTAACGTATAACGTTACATACTATTACTATATAATGTATAACGTTACATACTATTACTATATAACGTATAACGTTGTATACTATTACTATATAACGTATAACGTTATATACTATTACTATATTACGTATAACGTTATATACTATTACTATATTACGTATAACGTTATATACCATTACTATATAACGTATAACGTTATATACTATTACTATATAACGTATAACGTTATATACTATTACTATATAACGTATAACGTTATATACTATTACGTAATAACGTATAACGTTATATAGTATTGCCATATCACGTATAACGTTGTATATTATTACGTACTAACGTATAACGTTATATACTATTACTATATAACGTATAACGTTAAATACTATTACTATATAACGTATAACGTTATATACTATTACTATATAACGTATAACGTTATATACTATTACTATATAACGCATAACGTTATATAATATTACTATATAACGTATAACGATATATACTATTACTATATAACGTATAACGTTATATACTATTACGTAGTAACGCATAACGTTATATAGTATTGCCATATCACGTATAACGTTGTATATTATTACGTACTAACGTATAACGTTATATACTATTACTATATAACGTATAACGTTATATACTATTACTATATAACGTATAACGATATATACTATTACGTACTATCGTATAACGTTATATACTATTACTATATAACGTATAACGATATATATTATTACGTACTAACGTATAACGTTATATACTATTACTATATAACGTATAACGTTATATACTATTACTATATAACGTATAACGTTATATACTATTACTGTATAACGTATAACGTTATATACTATTGCTATATAACGTATAACGTTATATACTATTACTATATAACGTATAACGATATATACTATTACATATTAACGTATAACGTTATATACTATTACGTAATAGCGTATAACGTTATATAGTATTATCATATCACGTATAACGTTGTATACTATTACGTAATAACGTATAACGTTATATACTATTACTATATAACGTATAACGTTATATACTATTACTATATAACGTATAACGTTATATACTATTACTATATAACGTATAACGTTATATACTATTACGTAATAACGTATAACGTTATATACTATTACGTAATAACGTATAACGTTATATACTATTACGTAATAACGTATAACGTTATATAGTATTGCCATATCACGTATAACGTTGTATATTATTACGTACTAACGTATAACGTTATATACTATTACTATATAACGTATAACGTTAAATACTATTACTATATAACGTATAACGTTATATACTGTTACTATATAACGTATAACGTTATATACTATTACTATATAACGCATAACGTTATATAATATTACTATTTAACGTATAACGTTATATACTATTACTATATAACGTATAACGTTATATACTATTACTATAAAACGTATAACGTTATATACTATTACCATATAACGTATAACGATATATACTATTCCGTACTATCGTATAACGTTATATACTATTACTATATAACGCATAACGTTATATACTATTACTATATAACGTATAACGTTATATACTATTACGTAATAACGTATAACGTTATACGCTATTACGTAATAGTATATAACGTTATATACTATTACGTAATAGCGTATAACGTTATATAGTATTACCATATCACGTATAACGTTGTATATTATTACGTACTAACGTATAACGTTATATACTATTACTATATAACGTATAACGTTATATACTATTACTATATAACGCATAACGTTATATAATATTAGTATATAACGTATAACGTTATATACTATTACTATATAACGTATAACGTTATATACTATTACTATATAACGTATAACGATATATTCTATTCCGTATTAACGTATAACGTTATATACTATTACGTAATAGCGTATAACGTTATATAGTATTACCATATCACGTATAACGTTGTATATTATTACGTACTAACGTATAACGTTATATACTATTACTATATAACGTATAACGTTATATACTATTACTATATAACGTATAACGATATATACTATTACGTACTATCGTATAACGTTATATACTATTACTATATAACGTATAACGATATATATTATTACGTACTAACGTATAACGTTATATACTATTACTATATAACGTATAACGTTATATACTATTACTATATAACGTATAAAGTTATATACTATTACTATATAACGTAAAACGATATATACTATTCCGTATTAACGTATAACGTTGTATACTATTACGTAATAGCGTATAACGCTATATAGTATTACCATATCACGTATAACGTTGTATATTATTACGTACTAACGTATAACGTTATATACTATTACTATATAACGTATAACGATATATACTATTACGTACTATCGTATAACGTTATATACTGTTACTATATAACGTATACCGATATATATTATTACGTACTAACGTATAACGTTATATACTATTACTATATAACGTATAACGTTACATACTATTACTATATAACGTATAACGTTACATACTATTACTATATAACGTATAACGTTATATACTATTACTATATAACGTATAACGTTATATACTATTACTATATAACGTATAACGTTATATACTATTACTATATAACGTATAACGTTATATACTATTGCTATATAACGTATAACGTTATATACTATTACTATATAACGTATAACGATATATACTATTACATATTAACGTATAACGTTATATACTATTACGTAATAGCGTATAACGTTATATAGTATTATCATATCACGTATAACGTTGTATACTATTGCGTAATAACGTATAACGTTATATACTATTACTATATAACGTATAACGTTATATACTATTACTATATAACGTATAACGTTATATACTATTACTATATAACGTATAACGTTATATACTATTACGTAATAACGTATAACGTTATATACTATTACGTAATAACGTATAACGTTATATACTATTACGTAATAGCGTATAACGTTATATAGTATTACCATATCACGTATAACGTTGTATATTATTACGTACTAACGTATAACGTTATATACTATTACTATATAACGTATAACGTTATATACTATTACTATATAACGTATAACGATATATACTATTACGTACTATCGTGTAACGTTAGATACTATTACTATATAACGTATAACGATATATATTATTACGTACTAACGTATAACGTTATATACTATTACTATATAACGTATAACGTTATATACTATTACTATATAACGTATAACGTTATATACTATTACTATATAACGTATAACGATATATACTATTACTATATAACGTATAACGTTATATACTATTACTATATAACGTATAACGATATATACTATTACTATATAACGTATAACGTTATATACTATTACGTAATAACGTATAACGTTATATAGTATTGCCATATCACGTATAACGTTGTATATTAATACGTACTAACGTATAACGTTATATACTATTACTATATAACGTATAACGTTATATACTATTACTATATAACGTATAACGTTATATACTATTACTATATAACGTATAACGATATATACTATTACGTACTATCGTATAACGTTATATACTATTACTATATAACGTATAACGATATATATTATTACGTACTAACGTATAACGTTATATACTATTACTATATAACGTATAACGTTATATACTATTACTATATAACGTATAACGATATATACTATTACGTACTATCGTATAACGTTAGATACTATTACTATATAACGTATAACGATATATATTATTACGTACTAACGTATAACGTTATATACTATTACTATATAACGTATAACGTTATATACTATTACTATATAACGTATAACGTTATATACTATTACTATATAACGTATAACGTTATATACTATTACTATATAACGTATAACGATATATACTATTCCGTATTAGCGTATAACGTTGTATACTATTACGTAATAGCGTATAACGTTATATAGTATTACCATATCACGTATAACGTTGTATATTATTACGAACTAACGTATAACGTTATATACTATTACTATATAACGTATAACGATATATACTATTACGTACTATCGTATAACGTTATATACTATTACTATATAACGTATAACGATATATATTATTACGTACTAACGTATAACGTTATATACTATTACGTACTAACGTATAACGTTACATACTATTACTATATAACGTATAACGTTATATACTATTACTATATAACGTATAACGTTATATACTATTACTATATTACGTATAACGTTATATACTATTACTATATAACGTATAACGTTAAATACTATTACTATATAACGTATAACGTTATATACTATTACTATATAACGTATAACGTTATATACTATTACTATATAACGCATAACGTTATATAATATTACTATATAACGTATAACGTTATATACTATTACTATATAACGTATAACGTTATATACTATTACTATATAACGCATAACGTTATATACTATTACTATATAACGTATAACGATATATACTATTACTATATAACGTATAACGTTATATACTATTACGTAGTAACGCATAACGTCATATAGTATTGCCATATCACGTATAACGTTGTATATTATTACGTACTAACGTATAACGTTATATACTATTACTATATAATGTATAACGTTACATACTATTACTATATAACGTATAACGTTGTATACTATTACTATATAACGTATAACGTTATATACTATTACTATATTACGTATAACGTTATATACTATTACTATATTACGTATAACGTTATATACCATTACTATATAACGTATAACGTTATATACTATTACTATATAACGTATAACGATATATACTATTACGTACTATCGTATAACGTTATATACTATTACTATATAACGTATAACGATATATATTATTACGTACTAACGTATAACGTTATATACTATTACTATATAACGTATAACGTTACATACTATTACTATATAACGTATAACGTTACATACTATTACTATATAACGTATAACGTTATATACTATTACTATATAACGTATAACGTTATATACTATTACTATATAACGTATAACGTTATATACTATTACTGTATAACGTATAACGTTATATACTATTGCTATATAACGTATAACGTTATATACTATTACTATATAACGTATAACGATATATACTATTACATATTAACGTATAACGTTATATACTATTACGTAATAGCGTATAACGTTATATAGTATTATCATATCACGTATAACGTTGTATACTATTACGTAATAACGTATAACGTTATATACTATTACTATATAACGTATAACGTTATATACTATTACTATATAACGTATAACGTTATATACTATTACTATATAACGTATAACGTTATATACTATTACGTAATAACGTATAACGTTATATACTATTACGTAATAACGTATAACGTTATATACTATTACGTAATAACGTATAACGTTATATAGTATTGCCATATCACGTATAACGTTGTATATTATTACGTACTAACGTATAACGTTATATACTATTACTATATAACGTACAACGTTAAATACTATTACTATATAACGTATAACGTTATATACTGTTACTATATAACGTATAACGTTATATACTATTACTATATAACGCATAACGTTATATAATATTACTATTTAACGTATAACGTTATATACTATTACTATATAACGTATAACGTTATATACTATTACTATAAAACGTATAACGTTATATACTATTACCATATAACGTATAACGATATATACTATTCCGTACTATCGTATAACGTTATATACTATTACTATATAACGCATAACGTTATATACTATTACTATATAACGTATAACGTTATATACTATTACGTAATAACGTATAACGTTATATACTATTACGTAATATCGTATAACGTTATATACTATTACGTAATAGCGTATAACGTTATATAGTATTACCATATCACGTATAACGTTGTATATTATTACGTACTAACGTATAACGTTATATACTATTACTATATAACGTATAACGTTATATACTATTACTCTATAACGCATAACGTTATATAATATTAGTATATAACGTATAACGTTATATACTATTACTATATAACGTATAACGTTATATACTATTACTATATAACGTATAACGATATATTCTATTCCGTATTAACGTATAACGTTATATACTATTACGTAATAGCGTATAACGTTATATAGTATTACCATATCACGTATAACGTTGTATATTATTACGTACTAACGTATAACGTTATATACTATTACTATATAACGTATAACGTTATATACTATTACTATATAACGTATAACGTTATATACTATTACGTAATAACGTATAACGTTATATACTATTACGTAATAACGTATAACGTTATATACTATTACGTAATAGCGTATAACGTTATATAGTATTACCATATCACGTATAACGTTGTATATTATTACGTACTAACGTATAACGTTATATACTATTACTATATAACGTATAACGTTATATACTATTACTATATAACGTATAACGATATATACTATTACGTACTATCGTGTAACGTTAGATACTATTACTATATAACGTATAACGATATATATTATTACGTACTAACGTATAACGTTATATACTATTACTATATAACGTATAACGTTATATACTATTACTATATAACGTATAACGTTATATACTATTACTATATAACGTATAACGATATATACTATTACTATATAACGTATAACGTTATATACTATTACTATATAACGTATAACGATATATACTATTACTATATAACGTATAACGTTATATACTATTACGTAATAACGTATAACGTTATATAGTATTGCCATATCACGTATAACGTTGTATATTAATACGTACTAACGTATAACGTTATATACTATTACTATATAACGTATAACGTTATATACTATTACTATATAACGTATAACGTTATATACTATTACTATATAACGTATAACGATATATACTATTACGTACTATCGTATAACGTTATATACTATTACTATATAACGTATAAGGATATATATTATTACGTACTAACGTATAACGTTATATACTATTACTATATAACGTATAACGTTATATACTATTACTATATAACGTATAACGATATATACTATTACGTACTATCGTATAACGTTAGATACTATTACTATATAACGTATAACGATATATATTATTACGTACTAACGTATAACGTTATATACTATTACTATATAACGTATAACGTTATATACTATTACTATATAACGTATAACGTTATATACTATTACTATATAACGTATAACGTTATATACTATTACTATATAACGTATAACGATATATACTATTCCGTATTAGCGTATAACGTTGTATACTATTACGTAATAGCGTATAACGTTATATAGTATTACCATATCACGTATAACGTTGTATATTATTACGAACTAACGTATAACGTTATATACTATTACTATATAACGTATAACGATATATACTATTACGTACTATCGTATAACGTTATATACTATTACTATATAACGTATAACGATATATATTATTACGTACTAACGTATAACGTTATATACTATTACGTACTAACGTATAACGTTACATACTATTACTATATAACGTATAACGTTATATACTATTACTATATAACGTATAACGTTATATACTATTACTATATTACGTATAACGTTATATACTATTACTATATAACGTATAACGTTAAATACTATTACTATATAACGTATAACGTTATATACTATTACTATATAACGTATAACGTTATATACTATTACTATATAACGCATAACGTTATATAATATTACTATATAACGTATAACGTTATATACTATTACTATATAACGTATAACGTTATATACTATTACTATATAACGCATAACGTTATATACTATTACTATATAACGTATAACGATATATACTATTACTATATAACGTATAACGTTATATACTATTACGTAGTAACGCATAACGTCATATAGTATTGCCATATCACGTATAACGTTGTATATTATTACGTACTAACGTATAACGTTATATACTATTACTATATAACGTATAACGTTATATACTATTACTATATAACGTATAACGATATATACTATTACGTACTATCGTATAACGTTATATACTATTACTATATAACGTATAACGATATATATTATTACGTACTAACGTATAACGTTATATACTATTACTATATAACGTATAACGTTATATACTATTACTATATAACGTATAAAGTTATATACTATTACTATATAACGTATAACGATATATACTATTCCGTATTAACGTATAACGTTGTATACTATTACGTAATAGCGTATAACGTTATATAGTATTACCATATCACGTATAACGTTGTATATTATTACGTACTAACGTATAACGTTATATACTATTACTATATAACGTATAACGATATATACTATTCCGTATTAGCGTATAACGTTGTATACTATTACGTAATAGCGTATAACGTTATATAGTATTACCATATCACGTATAACGTTGTATATTATTACGTACTAACGTATAACGTTATATACTATTACTATATAACGTATAACGATATATACTATTACGTACTATCGTATAACGTTATATACTATTACTATATAACGTATAACGATATATATTATTACGTACTAACGTATAACGTTATATACTATTACGTACTAACGTATAACGTTACATACTATTACTATATAATGTATAACGTTACATACTATTACTATATAACGTATAACGTTGTATACTATTACTATATAACGTATAACGTTATATACTATTACTATATTACGTATAACGTTATATACTATTACTATATTACGTATAACGTTATATACCATTACTATATAACGTATAACGTTATATACTATTACTATATAACGTATAACGTTATATACTATTACTATATAACGTATAACGTTATATACTATTACGTAATAACGTATAACGTTATATAGTATTGCCATATCACGTATAACGTTGTATATTATTACGTACTAACGTATAACGTTATATACTATTACTATATAACGTATAACGTTAAATACTATTACTATATAACGTATAACGTTATATACTATTACTATATAACGTATAACGTTATATACTATTACTATATAACGCATAACGTTATATAATATTACTATATAACGTATAACGATATATACTATTACTATATAACGTATAACGTTATATACTATTACGTAGTAACGCATAACGTTATATAGTATTGCCATATCACGTATAACGTTGTATATTATTACGTACTAACGTATAACGTTATATACTATTACTATATAACGTATAACGTTATATACTATTACTATATAACGTATAACGATATATACTATTACGTACTATCGTATAACGTTATATACTATTACTATATAACGTATAACGATATATATTATTACGTACTAACGTATAACGTTATATACTATTACTATATAACGTATAACGTTATATACTATTACTATATAACGTATAAAGTTATATACTATTACTATATAACGTATAACGATATATACTATTCCGTATTAACGTATAACGTTGTATACTATTACGTAATAGCGTATAACGTTATATAGTATTACCATATCACGTATAACGTTGTATATTATTACGTACTAACGTATAACGTTATATACTATTACTATATAACGTATAACGATATATACTATTACGTACTATCGTATAACGTTATATACTATTACTATATAACGTATAACGATATATATTATTACGTACTAACGTATAACGTTATATACTATTACTATATAACGTATAACGTTACATACTATTACTATATAACGTATAACGTTACATACTATTACTATATAACGTATAACGTTATATACTATTACTATATAACGTATAACGTTATATACTATTACTATATAACGTATAACGTTATATACTATTACTGTATAACGTATAACGTTATATACTATTGCTATATAACGTATAACGTTATATACTATTACTATATAACGTATAACGATATATACTATTACATATTAACGTATAACGTTATATACTATTACGTAATAGCGTATAACGTTATATAGTATTATCATATCACGTATAACGTTGTATACTATTACGTAATAACGTATAACGTTATATACTATTACTATATAACGTATAACGTTATATACTATTACTATATAACGTATAACGTTATATACTATTACTATATAACGTATAACGTTATATACTATTACGTAATAACGTATAACGTTATATACTATTACGTAATAACGTATAACGTTATATACTATTACGTAATAACGTATAACGTTATATAGTATTGCCATATCACGTATAACGTTGTATATTATTACGTACTAACGTATAACGTTATATACTATTACTATATAACGTACAACGTTAAATACTATTACTATATAACGTATAACGTTATATACTGTTACTATATAACGTATAACGTTATATACTATTACTATATAACGCATAACGTTATATAATATTACTATTTAACGTATAACGTTATATACTATTACTATATAACGTATAACGTTATATACTATTACTATAAAACGTATAACGTTATATACTATTACCATATAACGTATAACGATATATACTATTCCGTACTATCGTATAACGTTATATACTATTACTATATAACGCATAACGTTATATACTATTACTATATAACGTATAACGTTATATACTATTACGTAATAACGTATAACGTTATATACTATTACGTAATATCGTATAACGTTATATACTATTACGTAATAGCGTATAACGTTATATAGTATTACCATATCACGTATAACGTTGTATATTATTACGTACTAACGTATAACGTTATATACTATTACTATATAACGTATAACGTTATATACTATTACTATATAACGCATAACGTTATATAATATTAGTATATAACGTATAACGTTATATACTATTACTATATAACGTATAACGTTATATACTATTACTATATAACGTATAACGATATATTCTATTCCGTATTAACGTATAACGTTATATACTATTACGTAATAGCGTATAACGTTATATAGTATTACCATATCACGTATAACGTTGTATATTATTACGTACTAACGTATAACGTTATATACTATTACTATATAACGTATAACGTTATATACTATTACTATATAACGTATAACGATATATACTATTACGTACTATCGTATAACGTTATATACTATTACTATATAACGTATAACGATATATATTATTACGTACTAACGTATAACGTTATATACTATTACTATATAACGTATAACGTTATATACTATTACTATATAACGTATAAAGTTATATACTATTACTATATAACGTAAAACGATATATACTATTCCGTATTAACGTATAACGTTGTATACTATTACGTAATAGCGTATAACGCTATATAGTATTACCATATCACGTATAACGTTGTATATTATTACGTACTAACGTATAACGTTATATACTATTACTATATAACGTATAACGATATATACTATTACGTACTATCGTATAACGTTATATACTGTTACTATATAACGTATACCGATATATATTATTACGTACTAACGTATAACGTTATATACTATTACTATATAACGTATAACGTTATATACTATTACTATATAACGTATAACGTTACATACTATTACTATATAACGTATAACGTTATATACTATTACTATATAACGTATAACGTTATATACTATTACTATATAACGTATAACGTTATATACTATTACTATATAACGTATAACGTTATATACTATTGCTATATAACGTATAACGTTATATACTATTACTATATAACGTATAACGATATATACTATTACATATTAACGTATAACGTTATATACTATTACGTAATAGCGTATAACGTTATATAGTATTATCATATCACGTATAACGTTGTATACTATTGCGTAATAACGTATAACGTTATATACTATTACTATATAACGTATAACGTTATATACTATTACTATATAACGTATAACGTTATATACTATTACTATATAACGTATAACGTTATATACTATTACGTAATAACGTATAACGTTATATACTATTACGTAATAACGTATAACGTTATATACTATTACGTAATACGTATAACGTTATATAGTATTGCCATATCACGTATAACGTTGTATATTATTACGTACTAACGTATAACGTTATATACTATTACTATATAACGTACAACGTTAAATACTATTACTATATAACGTATAACGTTATATACTGTTACTATATAACGTATAACGTTATATACTGTTACTATATAACGTATAACGTTATATACTATTACTATATAACGCATAACGTTATATAATATTACTATATAACGTATAACGTTATACACTATTACTATATAACGTATAACGTTATATACTATTACTATAAAACGTATAACGTTATATACTATTACCATATAACGTATAACGATATATACTATTCCGTACTATCGTATAACGTTATATACTATTACTATATAACGCATAACGTTATATACTATTACTATATAACGTATAACGTTATATACTATTACTATATAACGCATAACGTTATATAATATTATTATATAACGTATAACGTTATATACTATTACTATATAACGTATAACGTTATATACTATTACTATATAACGCATAACGTTATATACTATTACTATATAACGTATAACGATATATACTATTACTATATAACGTATAACGTTATATACTATTACGTAGTAACGCATAACGTTATATAGTATTGCCATATCACGTATAACGTTGTATATTATTACGTACTAACGTATAACGTTATATACTATTACTATATAACGTATAACGTTATATACTATTACTATATAACGTATAACGATATATACTATTACGTACTATCGTATAACGTTATATACTATTACTATATAACGTATAACGATATATATTATTACGTACTAACGTATAACGTTATATACTATTACTATATAACGTATAACGTTATATACTATTACTATATAACGTATAAAGTTATATACTATTACTATATAACGTATAACGATATATACTATTCCGTATTAACGTATAACGTTGTATACTATTACGTAATAGCGTATAACGTTATATAGTATTACCATATCACGTATAACGTTGTATATTATTACGTACTAACGTATAACGTTATATACTATTACTATATAACGTATAACGATATATACTATTACGTACTATCGTATAACGTTATATACTATTACTATATAACGTATAACGATATATATTATTACGTACTAACGTATAACGTTATATACTATTACTATATAACGTATAACGTTACATACTATTACTATATAACGTATAACGTTACATACTATTACTATATAACGTATAACGTTACATACTATTACTATATAACGTATAACGTTATATACTATTACTATATAACGTATAACGTTATATACTATTACTATATAACGTATAACGTTATATACTATTACGTAATAACGTATAACGTTATATACTATTACGTAATAACGTATAACGTTATATACTATTACGTAATAGCGTATAACGTTATATAGTATTATCATATCACGTATAACGTTGTATACTATTGCGTAATAACGTATAACGTTATATACTATTACTATATAACGTATAACGTTATATACTATTACTATATAACGTATAACGTTATATACTATTACTATATAACGTATAACGTTATATACTATTACGTAATAACGTATAACGTTATATACTATTACGTAATAACGTATAACGTTATATACTATTACGTAATACGTATAACGTTATATAGTATTGCCATATCACGTATAACGTTGTATATTATTACGTACTAACGTATAACGTTATATACTATTACTATATAACGTACAACGTTAAATACTATTACTATATAACGTATAACGTTATATACTGTTACTATATAACGTATAACGTTATATACTATTACTATATAACGCATAACGTTATATAATATTACTATATAACGTATAACGTTATACACTATTACTATATAACGTATAACGTTATATACTATTACTATAAAACGTATAACGTTATATACTATTACCATATAACGTATAACGATATATACTATTCCGTACTATCGTATAACGTTATATACTATTACTATATAACGCATAACGTTATATACTATTACTATATAACGTATAACGTTATATACTATTACTATATAACGCATAACGTTATATAATATTATTATATAACGTATAACGTTATATACTATTACTATATAACGTATAACGTTATATACTATTACTATATAACGCATAACGTTATATACTATTACTATATAACGTATAACGATATATACTATTACTATATAACGTATAACGTTATATACTATTACGTAGTAACGCATAACGTTATATAGTATTGCCATATCACGTATAACGTTGTATATTATTACGTACTAACGTATAACGTTATATACTATTACTATATAACGTATAACGTTATATACTATTACTATATAACGTATAACGATATATACTATTACGTACTATCGTATAACGTTATATACTATTACTATATAACGTATAACGATATATATTATTACGTACTAACGTATAACGTTATATACTATTACTATATAACGTATAACGTTATATACTATTACTATATAACGTATAAAGTTATATACTATTACTATATAACGTATAACGATATATACTATTCCGTATTAACGTATAACGTTGTATACTATTACGTAATAGCGTATAACGTTATATAGTATTACCATATCACGTATAACGTTGTATATTATTACGTACTAACGTATAACGTTATATACTATTACTATATAACGTATAACGATATATACTATTACGTACTATCGTATAACGTTATATACTATTACTATATAACGTATAACGATATATATTATTACGTACTAACGTATAACGTTATATACTATTACTATATAACGTATAACGTTACATACTATTACTATATAACGTATAACGTTACATACTATTACTATATAACGTATAACGTTACATACTATTACTATATAACGTATAACGTTATATACTATTACTATATAACGTATAACGTTATATACTATTACTATATAACGTATAACGTTATATACTATTACGTAATAACGTATAACGTTATATAGTATTGCCATATCACGTATAACGTTGTATATTATTACGTACTAACGTATAGCGTTATATACTATTACTATATAACGTATAACGTTAAATACTATTACTATATAACGTATAACGTTATATACTGTTACTATATAACGTATAACGTTATATACTATTACTATATAACGCATAACGTTATATAATATTACTATATAACGTATAACGTTATATACTATTACTATATAACGTATAACGTTATATACTATTACTATAAAACGTATAACGTTATATACTATTACCATATAACGTATAACGATATATACTATTCCGTACTATCGTATAACGTTATATACTATTACTATATAACGCATAACGTTATATACTATTACTATATAACGTATAACGTTATATACTATTACGTAATAACGTATAACGTTATATACTATTACGTAATAACGTATAACGTTATATACTATTACGTAATAGCGTATAACGTTATATAGTATTACCATATCACGTATAACGTTGTATATTATTACGTACTAACGTATAACGTTATATACTATTACTATATAACGTATAACGTTATATACTATTACTATATAACGCATAACGTTATATAATATTAGTATATAACGTATAACGTTATATACTATTACTATATAACGTATAACGTTATATACTATTACTATATAACGTATAACGATATATTCTATTCCGTATTAACGTATAACGTTATATACTATTACGTAATAGCGTATAACGTTATATAGTATTACCATATCACGTATAACGTTGTATATTATTACGTACTAACGTATAACGTTATATACTATTACTATATAACGTATAACGTTATATACTATTACTATATAACGTATAACGATATATATAATTACGTACTATCGTATAACGTTATATACTATTACTATATAACGTATAACGATATATATTATTACGTACTAACGTATAACGTTATATACTATTACTATATAACGTATAACGTTATATACTATTACTATATAACGTATAAAGTTATATACTATTACTATATAACGTATAACGATATATACTATTCCGTATTAACGTATAACGTTGTATACTATTACGTAATAGCGTATAACGTTATATAGTATTACCATATCACGTATAACGTTGTATATTATTACGTACTATCGTATAACGTTATATACTATTACTATATAACGTATAACGATATATACTACTACGTACTATCGTATAACGTTATATACTGTTACTATATAACGTATAACGATATATATTATTACGTACTAACGTATAACGTTATATACTATTACTATATAACGTATAACGTTACATACTATTACTATATAACGTATAACGTTACATACTATTACTATATAACGTATAACGTTATATACTATTACTATATAACGTATAACGTTATATACTATTACTATATAACGTATAACGTTATATACTATTACTATATAACGTATAACGTTATATACTATTGCTATATAACGTATAACGTTATATACTATTACTATATAACGTATAACGATATATACTATTACATATTAACGTATAACGTTATATACTATTACGTAATAGCGTATAACGTTATATAGTATTATCATATCACGTATAACGTTGTATACTATTACGTAATAACGTATAACGTTATATACTATTACTATATAACGTATAACGTTATATACTATTACTATATAACGTATAACGTTATATACTATTACTATATAACGTATAACGTTATATACTATTACGTAATAACGTATAACGTTATATACTATTACGTAATAACGTATAACGTTATATACTATTACGTAATAACGTATAACGTTATATAGTATTGCCATATCACGTATAACGTTGTATATTATTACGTACTAACGTATAACGTTATATACTATTACTATATAACGTACAACGTTAAATACTATTACTATATAACGTATAACGTTATATACTGTTACTATATAACGTATAACGTTATATACTATTACTATATAACGCATAACGTTATATAATATTACTATATAACGTATAACGTTATATACTATTACTATATAACGTATAACGTTATATACTATTACTATAAAACGTATAACGTTATATACTATTACCATATAACGTATAACGATATATACTATTCCGTACTATCGTATAACGTTATATACTATTACTATATAACGCATAACGTTATATACTATTACTATATAACGTATAACGTTATATACTATTACTATATAACGCATAACGTTATATAATATTACTATATAACGTATAACGTTATATACTATTACTATATAACGTATAACGTTATATACTATTACTATATAACGCATAACGTTATATACTATTACTATATAACGTATAACGATATATACTATTACTATATAACGTACAACGTTATATACTATTACGTAGTAACGCATAACGTTATATAGTATTGCCATATCACGTATAACGTTGTATATTATTACGTACTAACGTATAACGTTATATACTATTACTATATAACGTATAACGTTATATACTATTACTATATAACGTATAACGATATATACTATTACGTACTATCGTATAACGTTATATACTATTACTATATAACGTATAACGATATATATTATTACGTACTAACGTATAACGTTATATACTATTACTATATAACGTATAACGTTATATACTATTACTATATAACGTATAAAGTTATATACTATTACTATATAACGTATAACGATATATACTATTCCGTATTAACGTATAACGTTGTATACTATTACGTAATAGCGTATAACGTTATATAGTATTACCATATCACGTATAACGTTGTATATTATTACGTACTAACGTATAACGTTATATACTATTACTATATAACGTATAACGATATATACTATTACGTACTATCGTATAACGTTATATACTATTACTATATAACGTATAACGATATATATTATTACGTACTAACGTATAACGTTATATACTATTACTATATAACGTATAACGTTACATACTATTACTATATAACGTATAACGTTACATACTATTACTATATAACGTATAACGTTACATACTATTACTATATAACGTATAACGTTATATACTATTACTATATAACGTATAACGTTATATACTATTACTATATAACGTATAACGTTATATACTATTGCTATATAACGTATAACGTTATATACTATTACTATATAACGTATAACGATATATACTATTACATATTAACGTATAACGTTATATACTATTACGTAATAGCGTATAACGTTATATAGTATTATCATATCACGTATAACGTTGTATACTATTACGTAATAACGTATAACGTTATATACTATTACTATATAACGTATAACGTTATATACTATTACTATATAACGTATAACGTTATATACTATTACTATATAACGTATAACGTTATATACTATTACTATATAACGTATAACGTTATATACTATTACGTAATAACGTATAACGTTATATACTATTACGTAATAACGTATAACGTTATATAGTATTGCCATATCACGTATAACGTTGTATATTATTACGTACTAACGTATAACGTTATATACTATTACTATATAACGTATAACGTTAAATACTATTACTATATAACGTATAACGTTATATACTGTTACTATATAACGTATAACGTTATATACTATTACTATATAACGCATAACGTTATATAATATTACTATATAACGTATAACGTTATATACTATTACTATATAACGTATAACGTTATATACTATTACTATAAAACGTATAACGTTATATACTATTACCATATAACGTATAACGATATATACTATTCCGTACTATCGTATAACGTTATATACTATTACTATATATCGCATAACGTTATATACTATTACTATATAACGTATAACGTTATATACTATTACTATATAACGCATAACGTTATATACTATTACTATATAACGTATAACGTTATATACTATTACTATATAACGCATAACGTTATATAATATTAGTATATAACGTATAACGTTATATACTATTACTATATAACGTATAACGTTATATACTATTACTATATAACGTATAACGATATATTCTATTCCGTATTAACGTATAACGTTATATACTATTATGTAATAGCGTATAACGTTATATAGTATTACCATATCACGTATAACGTTGTATATTATTACGTACTAACGTATAACATTATATACTATTACCATATAACGTATAACGTTATATACTATTACTATATAACGTATAACGATATATACTATTACGTACTATCGTATAACGTTAGATACTATTACTATATAACGTATAACGATATATATTATTACGTACTAACGTATAACGTTATATACTATTACTATATAACGTATAACGTTATATACTATTACTATATAACGTATAACGTTATATACTATTACTATATAACGTATAACGTTATATACTATTACTATATAACGTATAACGATATATTCTATTCCGTATTAACGTATAACGTTATATACTATTATGTAATAGCGTATAACGTTATATAGTATTACCATATCACGTATAACGTTGTATATTATTACGTACTAACGTATAACATTATATACTATTACCATATAACGTATAATGATATATACTATTACTATATAACGTATAACGTTATATACTATTACGTAATAACGTATAACGTTATATAGTATTGCCATATCACGTATAACGTTGTATATTATTACGTACTAACGTATAACGTTATATACTATTACTATATAACGTATAACGTTATATACTATTACTATATAACGTATAACGTTATATACTATTACTATATAACGTATAACGTTATATACTATTACTATATAACGTATAACGTTATATACTATTACTATATAACGTATAACGATATATACTATTCCGTATTAACGTATAACGTTGTATACTATTACGTAATAGCGTATAACGTTATATAGTATTACCATATCACGTATAACGATATATATTATTACGTACTAACGTATAACGTTATATACTATTACTATATAACGTATAACGTTACATACTATTACTATATAACGTATAACGTTATATACTATTACTATATAACGTATAACGTTATATACTATTACTATATAACGTATAACGTTATATACTATTGCTATATAACGTATAACGTTATATACTTTTACTATATAACGTATAACGATATATACTATTACATATTAACGTATAACGTTATATACTATTACGTAATAGCGTATAACGTTATATAGTATTATCATATCACGTATAACGTTGTATATTATTACGTACTAACGTATTACGTTATAAACTATTACTATATAACGTATAACGATATATACTATTACGTACTATCGTATAACGTTATATACTATTACTATATAACGTATAACGATATATACTATTACTATATAACGTATAACGTTATATACTATTACTATATAACGTATAACGTTATATACTATTACTATATAACGTATAACGATATATACTATTCCGTATTAACGTATAACGTTGTATACTATTACGTACTATCGTATAACGTTATATACTATTACTATATAACGTATAACGATATATATTATTACGTACTAACGTATAACGTTATATACTATTACTATATAACGTATAACGTTAAATACTATTACTATATAACGTATAACGTTATATACTGTTACTATATAACGTATAACGTTATATACTATTACTATATAGCGCATAACGTTATATAAAATTACTATATAACGTATAACGTTATATACTATTACTATATAACGTATAACGTTATATACTATTACTATAAAACGTATAACGTTATATACTATTACCATATAACGTATAACGACATATACTATTCCGTACTATCGTATGACGTTATATACTATTACTATATAACTCATAACGTTATATACTATTACTATATAACGTATAACGTTATATACTATTACTATATAGCGCATAACGTTATATACTATTACTATATAACGTATAACGTTATATACTATTACGTAATAACGTATAACGTTATATACTATTACGTAATAACGTATAACGTTATATACTATTACGTAATAGCGTATAACGTTATATAGTATTACCATATCACGTATAACGTTGTATATTATTACGTACTAACGTATAACGTTATATACTATTACTATATAACGTATAACGTTATATACTATTACTATATAACGCATAACGTTATATAATATTAGTATATAACGTATAACGTTATATACTATTACTATATAACGTATAACGTTATATACTATTACTATATAACGTATAACGATATATTCTATTCCGTATTAACGTATAACGTTATATACTATTACGTAATAGCGTATAACGTTATATAGTATTACCATATCACGTATAACGTTGTATATTATTACGTACTAACGTATAACGTTATATACTATTACTATATAACGTATAACGTTATATACTATTACTATATAACGTATAACGATATATACTATTACGTACTATCGTATAACGTTAGATACTATTACTATATAACGTATAACGATATATATTATTACGTACTAACGTATAACGTTATATACTATTACTATATAACGTATAACGTTATATACTATTACTATATAACGTATAACGTTATATACTATTACTATATAACGTATAACGATATATACTATTACTATATAACGTATAACGTTATATACTATTACTATATAACGTATAACGATATATAATATTCCGTATTAGCATATAACGTTGTATACTATTACTATATAACGTATAACGTTATATACTATTACTATATAATGTATAACGTTATATACTATTACTATATAACGTATAACGTTATATACTATTACTATATAACGTATAACGTTATATACTATTACTATATAACGTATAACGATATATAATATTCCGTATTAGCATATAACGTTGTATACTATTACGTCATAGCGTATAACGTTATATAGTATTACCATATCACGTATAACGTTATATACTATTACTATATAACGTATAACGTTATATACTATTACTATATAACGTATATCGATATATAATATTCCGTATTAGCATATAACGTTGTATACTATTACGTAATAGCGTATAACGTTATATAGTATTACCATATCACGTATAACGTTGTATATTATTACGTACTAACGTATAACGTTATATACTATTACTATATAACGTATAACGATATATGCTATTACGTACTATCGTATAACGTTATATACTATTACTATATAACGTATAACGATATATATTATTACGTACTAACGTATAACGTTATATAGTATTGCCATATCACGTATAACGTTGTATATTATTACGTACTAACGTATAACGTTATATACTATTACTATATAACGTATAACGTTAAATACTATTACTATATAACGTATAACGTTATATACTATTACTATATAACGTATAACGTTATATACTATTACTATATAACGCATAACGTTATATAATATTACTATATTACGTATAACGTTATATACTATTACTATATAACGTATAACGTTATATACTATTACTATATAACGCATAACGTTATATACTATTACTATATAACGTATAACGATATATACTATTACTATATAACGTATAACGTTATATACTATTACGTAGTAACGCATAACGTTATATAGTATTGCCATATCACGTATAACGTTGTATATTATTACGTACTAACGTATAACGTTATATACTATTACTATATAACGTATAACGTTATATACTATTACTATATAACGTATAACGATATATACTATTACGTACTATCGTATAACGTTATATACTATTACTATATAACGTATAACGATATATATTATTACGTACTAACGTATAACGTTATATACTATTACTATATAACGTATAACGTTATATACTATTACTATATAACGTATAAAGTTATATACTATTACTATATAACGTATAACGATATATACTATTCCGTATTAACGTATAACGTTGTATACTATTACGTAATAGCGTATAACGTTATATAGTATTACCATATCACGTATAACGTTGTATATTATTACGTACTAACGTATAACGTTATATACTATTACTATATAACGTATAACGATATATACTATTACGTACTATCGTATAACGTTATATACTATTACTATATAACGTATAACGATATATATTATTACGTACTAACGTATAACGTTATATACTATTACTATATAACGTATAACGTTACATACTATTACTATATAACGTATAACGTTACATACTATTACTATATAACGTATAACGTTACATACTATTACTATATAACGTATAACGTTATATACTATTACTATATAACGTATAACGTTATATACTATTGCTATATAACGTATAACGTTATATACTATTGCTATATAACGTATAACGTTATATACTATTACTATATAACGTATAACGATATATACTATTACATATTAACGTATAACGTTATATACTATTACGTAATAGCGTATAACGTTATATAGTATTATCATATCACGTATAACGTTGTATACTATTACGTAATAACGTATAACGTTATATACTATTACTATATAACGTATAACGTTATATACTATTACTATATAACGTATAACGTTATATACTATTACTATATAACGTATAACGTTATATACTATTACTATATAACGTATAACGTTATATACTATTACGTAATAACGTATAACGTTATATACTATTACGTAATAACGTATAACGTTATATAGTATTGCCATATCACGTATAACGTTGTATATTATTACGTACTAACGTATAACGTTATATACTATTACTATATAACGTATAACGTTAAATACTAGTACTATATAACGTATAACGTTATATACTGTTACTATATAACGTATAACGTTATATACTATTACTATATAACGCATAACGTTATATAATATTACTGTATAACGTATAACGTTATATACTATTACTATATAACGTATAACGTTATATACTATTACTATAAAACGTATAACGTTATATACTATTACCATATAACGTATAACGATATATACTATTCCGTACTATCGTATAACGTTATATACTATTACTATATAACGCATAACGTTATATACTATTACTATATAACGTATAACGTTATATACTATTACTATATAACGCATAACGTTATATACTATTACTATATAACGTATAACGTTATATACTATTACTATATAACGCATAACGTTATATAATATTAGTATATAACGTATAACGTTATATACTATTACTATATAACGTATAACGTTATATACTATTACTATATAACGTATAACGATATATTCTATTCCGTATTAACGTATAACGTTATATACTATTATGTAATAGCGTATAACGTTATATAGTATTACCATATCACGTATAACGTTGTATATTATTACGTACTAACGTATAACATTATATACTATTACCATATAACGTATAACGTTATATACTATTACTATATAACGTATAACGATATATACTATTACGTACTATCGTATAACGTTAGATACTATTACTATATAACGTATAACGATATATATTATTACGTACTAACGTATAACGTTATATACTATTACTATATAACGTATAACGTTATATACTATTACTATATAACGTATAACGTTATATACTATTACTATATAACGTATAACGTTATATACTATTACTATATAACGTATAATGATATATACTATTACTATATAACGTATAACGTTATATACTATTACGTAATAACGTATAACGTTATATAGTATTGCCATATCACGTATAACGTTGTATATTATTACGTACTAACGTATAACGTTATATACTATTACTATATAACGTATAACGTTATATACTATTACTATATAACGTATAACGTTATATACTATTACTATATAACGTATAACGTTATATACTATTACTATATAACGTATAACGTTATATACTATTACTATATAACGTATAACGATATATACTATTCCGTATTAACGTATAACGTTGTATACTATTACGTAATAGCGTATAACGTTATATAGTATTACCATATCACGTATAACGATATATATTATTACGTACTAACGTATAACGTTATATACTATTACTATATAACGTATAACGTTACATACTATTACTATATAACGTATAACGTTATATACTATTACTATATAACGTATAACGTTATATACTATTACTATATAACGTATAACGTTATATACTATTACTATATAACGTATAACGTTATATACTATTGCTATATAACGTATAACGTTATATACTATTACTATATAACGTATAACGATATATACTATTACATATTAACGTATAACGTTATATACTATTACGTAATAGCGTATAACGTTATATAGTATTATCATATCACGTATAACGTTGTATATTATTACGTACTAACGTATTACGTTATAAACTATTACTATATAACGTATAACGATATATACTATTACGTACTATCGTATAACGTTATATACTATTACTATATAACGTATAACGATATATACTATTACTATATAACGTATAACGTTATATACTATTACTATATAACGTATAACGTTATATACTATTGCTATATAACGTATAACGATATATACTATTCCGTATTAACGTATAACGTTGTATACTATTACGTACTATCGTATAACGTTATATACTATTACTATATAACGTATAACGATATATATTATTACGTACTAACGTATAACGTTATATACTATTACTATATAACGTATAACGTTAAATACTATTACTATATAACGTATAACGTTATATACTGTTACTATATAACGTATAACGTTATATACTATTACTATATAGCGCATAACGTTATATAAAATTACTATATAACGTATAACGTTATATACTATTACTATATAACGTATAACGTTATATACTATTACTATAAAACGTATAACGTTATATACTATTACCATATAACGTATAACGATATATACTATTCCGTACTATCGTATAACGTTATATACTATTACTATATAACTCATAACGTTATATACTATTACTATATAACGTATAACGTTATATACTATTACTATATAGCGCATAACGTTATATACTATTACTATATAACGTATAACGTTATATACTATTACGTAATAACGTATAACGTTATATACTATTACGTAATAACGTATAACGTTATATACTATTACGTAATAGCGTATAACGTTATATAGTATTACCATATCACGTATAACGTTGTATATTATTACGTACTAACGTATAACGTTATATACTATTACTATATAACGTATAACGTTATATACTATTACTATATAACGTATAACGATATATACTATTACGTACTATCGTATAACGTTAGATACTATTACTATATAACGTATAACGATATATATTATTACGTACTAACGTATAACGTTATATACTATTACTATATAACGTATAACGTTATATACTATTACTATATAACGTATAACGTTATATACTATTACTATATAACGTATAACGATATATACTATTACTATATAAGGTATAACGTTATATACTATTACTATATAACGTATAACGATATATAATATTCCGTATTAGCATATAACGTTGTATACTATTACTATATAACGTATAACGTTATATACTATTACTATATAACGTATAACGTTATATACTATTACTATATAACGTATAACGTTATATACTATTACTATATAACGTATAACGTTATATACTATTACTATATAACGTATAACGATATATAATATTCCGTATTAGCATATAACGTTGTATACTATTACGTAATAGCGTATAACGTTATATAGTATTACCATATCACGTATAACGTTATATACTATTACTATATAACGTATAACGTTATATACTATTACTATATAACGTATAACGATATATAATATTCCGTATTAGCATATAACGTTGTATACTATTACGTAATAGCGTATAACGTTATATAGTATTACCATATCACGTATAACGTTGTATATTATTACGTACTAACGTATAACGTTATATACTATTACTATATAACGTATAACGATATATGCTATTACGTACTATCGTATAACGTTATATACTATTACTATATAACGTATAACGATATATATTATTACGTACTAACGTATAACGTTATATAGTATTGCCATATCACGTATAACGTTGTATATTATTACGTACTAACGTATAACGTTATATACTATTACTATATAACGTATAACGTTAAATACTATTACTATATAACGTATAACGTTATATACTATTACTATATAACGTATAACGTTATATACTATTACTATATAACGCATAACGTTATATAATATTACTATATAACGTATAACGTTATATACTATTACTATATAACGTATAACGTTATATACTATTACTATATAACGCATAACGTTATATACTATTACTATATAACGTATAACGATATATACTATTACTATATAACGTATAACGTTATATACTATTACGTAGTAACGCATAACGTTATATAGTATTGCCATATCACGTATAACGTTGTATATTATTACGTACTAACGTATAACGTTATATACTATTACTATATAACGTATAACGTTATATACTATTACTATATAACGTATAACGATATATACTATTACGTACTATCGTATAACGTTATATACTATTACTATATAACGTATAACGATATATATTATTACGTACTAACGTATAACGTTATATACTATTACTATATAACGTATAACGTTATATACTATTACTATATAACGTATAAAGTTATATACTATTACTATATAACGTATAACGATATATACTATTCCGTATTAACGTATAACGTTGTATACTATTACGTAATAGCGTATAACGTTATATAGTATTACCATATCACGTATAACGTTGTATATTATTACGTACTAACGTATAACGTTATATACTATTACTATATAACGTATAACGATATATACTGTTACTATATAACGTATAACGTTATATACTATTACTATATAACGCATAACGTTATATAATATTACTATATAACGTATAACGTTATATACTATTACTATATAACGTATAACGTTATATACTATTCCTATAAAACGTATAACGTTATATACTATTACCATATAACGTATAACGATATATACTATTCCGTACTATCGTATAACGTTATATACTATTACTATATAACGCATAACGTTATATACTATTACTATATAACGTATAACGTTAAATACTATTACTATATAACGTATAACGTTATATACTGTTACTATATAACGTATAACGTTATATACTATTACTATATAACGCATAACGTTATATAATATTACTATATAACGTATAACGTTATATACTATTACTATATAACGTATAACGTTATATACTATTCCTATAAAACGTATAACGTTATATACTATTACCATATAACGTATAACGATATATACTATTCCGTACTATCGTATAACGTTATATACTATTACTATATAACGCATAACGTTATATACTATTACTATATAACGTATAACGTTATATACTATTACGTAATAACGTATAACGTTATATACTATTACGTAATAACGTATAACGTTATATACTATTACGTAATAGCGTATAACGTTATATAGTATTACCATATCACGTATAACGTTGTATATTATTACGTACTAACGTATAACGTTATATACTATTACTATATAACGTATAACGTTATATACTATTACTATATAACGCATAACGTTATATAATATTAGTATATAACGTATAACGTTATATACTATTACTATATAACGTATAACGTTATATACTATCACTATATAACGTATAACGTTATATACTATTACTATATAACGTATAACGATATATTCTATTCCGTATTAACGTATAACGTTATATACTATTACGTAATAGCGTATAACGTTATATAGTATTACCATATCACGTATAACGTTGTATATTATTACGTACTAACGTATAACGTTATATACTATTACTATATAACGTATAACGATATATACTATTACTATATAACGTATAACGTTATATACTATTACGTAATAACGTATAATCGTTATATAGTATTGCCATATCACGTATAACGTTATATACTATTACTATATAACGTATAACGATATATACTATTACGTACTATCGTATAACGTTATATACTATTACTATATAACGTATAACGATATATATTATTACGTACTAACGTATAACGTTATATACTATTACTATATAACGTATAACGTTACATACTATTACTATATAACGTATAACGTTGTATACTATTACGTAATAACGTATAACGTTATATACTATTACTATATAACGTATAACGTTATATACTATTACTATATTACGTATAACGTTATATACTATTACTATATAACGTATAACGTTATATACTATTACTATATAACGTATAACGTTATATACTATTACTATATAACGTATAACGTTATATACTATTACTATATAATGTATAACGTTATATACTATTACGTAATAACGTATAACGTTATATACTATTACGTAATAACGTATAACGTTATATAGTATTGCCATATCACGTATAACGATATATACTATTCCGTACTATCGTATAACGTTATATACTATTACTATATAACGCATAACGTTATATACTATTACTATATAACGTATAACGTTATATACTATTACTATATAACGCATAACGTTATATACTATTACTATATAACGTATAACGTTATATACTATTACTATATAACGCATAACGTTATATAATATTAGTATATAACGTATAACGTTATATACTATTACTATATAACGTATAACGTTATATACTATTACTATATAACGTATAACGATATATTCTATTCCGTATTAACGTATAACGTTATATACTATTATGTAATAGCGTATAACGTTATATAGTATTACCATATCACGTATAACGTTGTATATTATTACGTACTAACGTATAACATTATATACTATTACCATATAACGTATAACGTTATATACTATTACTATATAACGTATAACGATATATACTATTACGTACTATCGTATAACGTTAGATACTATTACTATATAACGTATAACGATATATATTATTACGTACTAACGTATAACGTTATATACTATTACTATATAACGTATAACGTTATATACTATTACTATATAACGTATAACGTTATATACTATTACTATATAACGTATAACGTTATATACTATTACTATATAACGTATAATGATATATACTATTACTATATAACGTATAACGTTATATACTATTACGTAATAACGTATAACGTTATATAGTATTGCCATATCACGTATAACGTTGTATATTATTACGTACTAACGTATAACGTTATATACTATTACTATATAACGTATAACGTTATATACTATTACTATATAACGTATAACGTTATATACTATTACTATATAACGTATAACGTTATATACTATTACTATATAACGTATAACGATATATACTATTCCGTATTAACGTATAACGTTGTATACTATTACGTAATAGCGTATAACGTTATATAGTATTACCATATCACGTATAACGATATATATTATTACGTACTAACGTATAACGTTATATACTATTACTATATAACGTATAACGTTACATACTATTACTATATAACGTATAACGTTATATACTATTACTATATAACGTATAACGTTATATACTATTACTATATAACGTATAACGTTATATACTATTACTATATAACGTATAACGTTATATACTATTGCTATATAACGTATAACGTTATATACTATTACTATATAACGTATAACGATATATACTATTACATATTAACGTATAACGTTATATACTATTACGTAATAGCGTATAACGTTATATAGTATTATCATATCACGTATAACGTTGTATATTATTACGTACTAACGTATTACGTTATAAACTATTACTATATAACGTATAACGATATATACTATTACGTACTATCGTATAACGTTATATACTATTACTATATAACGTATAACGATATATACTATTACTATATAACGTATAACGTTATATACTATTACTATATAACGTATAACGTTATATACTATTACTATATAACGTATAACGATATATACTATTCCGTATTAACGTATAACGTTGTATACTATTACGTACTATCGTATAACGTTATATACTATTACTATATAACGTATAACGATATATATTATTACGTACTAACGTATAACGTTATATACTATTACTATATAACGTATAACGTTAAATACTATTACTATATAACGTATAACGTTATATACTGTTACTATATAACGTATAACGTTATATACTATTACTATATAGCGCATAACGTTATATAAAATTACTATATAACGTATAACGTTATATACTATTACTATATAACGTATAACGTTATATACTATTACTATAAAACGTATAACGTTATATACTATTACCATATAACGTATAACGATATATACTATTCCGTACTATCGTATAACGTTATATACTATTACTATATAACTCATAACGTTATATACTATTACTATATAACGTATAACGTTATATACTATTACTATATAGCGCATAACGTTATATACTATTACTATATAACGTATAACGTTATATACTATTACGTAATAACGTATAACGTTATATACTATTACGTAATAACGTATAACGTTATATACTATTACGTAATAGCGTATAACGTTATATAGTATTACCATATCACGTATAACGTTGTATATTATTACGTACTAACGTATAACGTTATATACTATTACTATATAACGTATAACGTTATATACTATTACTATATAACGTATAACGATATATACTATTACGTACTATCGTATAACGTTAGATACTATTACTATATAACGTATAACGATATATATTATTACGTACTAACGTATAACGTTATATACTATTACTATATAACGTATAACGTTATATACTATTACTATATAACGTATAACGTTATATACTATTACTATATAACGTATAACGATATATACTATTACTATATAAGGTATAACGTTATATACTATTACTATATAACGTATAACGATATATAATATTCCGTATTAGCATATAACGTTGTATACTATTACTATATAACGTATAACGTTATATACTATTACTATATAACGTATAACGTTATATACTATTACTATATAACGTATAACGTTATATACTATTACTATATAACGTATAACGTTATATACTATTACTATATAACGTATAACGATATATAATATTCCGTATTAGCATATAACGTTGTATACTATTACGTAATAGCGTATAACGTTATATAGTATTACCATATCACGTATAACGTTATATACTATTACTATATAACGTATAACGTTATATACTATTACTATATAACGTATAACGATATATAATATTCCGTATTAGCATATAACGTTGTATACTATTACGTAATAGCGTATAACGTTATATAGTATTACCATATCACGTATAACGTTGTATATTATTACGTACTAACGTATAACGTTATATACTATTACTATATAACGTATAACGATATATGCTATTACGTACTATCGTATAACGTTATATACTATTACTATATAACGTATAACGATATATATTATTACGTACTAACGTATAACGTTATATAGTATTGCCATATCACGTATAACGTTGTATATTATTACGTACTAACGTATAACGTTATATACTATTACTATATAACGTATAACGTTAAATACTATTACTATATAACGTATAACGTTATATACTATTACTATATAACGTATAACGTTATATACTATTACTATATAACGCATAACGTTATATAATATTACTATATAACGTATAACGTTATATACTATTACTATATAACGTATAACGTTATATACTATTACTATATAACGCATAACGTTATATACTATTACTATATAACGTATAACGATATATACTATTACTATATAACGTATAACGTTATATACTATTACGTAGTAACGCATAACGTTATATAGTATTGCCATATCACGTATAACGTTGTATATTATTACGTACTAACGTATAACGTTATATACTATTACTATATAACGTATAACGTTATATACTATTACTATATAACGTATAACGTTATATACTATTACTATATAACGTATAACGTTATATACTATTACTATATAACGTATAACGATATATTCTATTCCGTATTAACGTATAACGTTATATACTATTACGTAATAGCGTATAACGTTATATAGTATTACCATATCACGTATAACGTTGTATATTATTACGTACTAACGTATAACGTTATATACTATTACTATATAACGTATAACGATATATACTATTACTATATAACGTATAACGTTATATACTATTACGTAATAACGTATAATCGTTATATAGTATTGCCATATCACGTATAACGTTATATACTATTACTATATAACGTATAACGATATATACTATTACGTACTATCGTATAACGTTATATACTATTACTATATAACGTATAACGATATATATTATTACGTACTAACGTATAACGTTATATACTATTACTATATAACGTATAACGTTACATACTATTACTATATAACGTATAACGTTGTATACTATTACGTAATAACGTATAACGTTATATACTATTACTATATAACGTATAACGTTATATACTATTACTATATTACGTATAACGTTATATACTATTACTATATAACGTATAACGTTATATACTATTACTATATAACGTATAACGTTATATACTATTACTATATAACGTATAACGTTATATACTATTACTATATAATGTATAACGTTATATACTATTACGTAATAACGTATAACGTTATATACTATTACGTAATAACGTATAACGTTATATAGTATTGCCATATCACGTATAACGTTGTATATTATTACGTACTAACGTATAACGTTATATACTATTACTATATAACGTATAACGTTATATACTATTACTATAAAACGTATAACGTTATATACTATTACCATATAACGTATAACGATATATACTATTCCGTACTATCGTATAACGTTATATACTATTACTATATAACGCATAACGTTATATACTATTACTATATAACGTATAACGTTATATACTATTACTATATAACGCATAACGTTATATAATATTACTATACAACGTATAACGTTATATGCTATTACGTAATAACGTATAACGTTATATAGTATTGCCATATCACGTATAAGGTTGTATTATATTTCGTACTAACGTATAACGTTATATACTATTACTATATAACGCATAACGTTATATACTATTACTATATAACGCATAACGTTATATAATATTACTATATAACGTATAACGTTATATACTATTACTATATAACGCATAACGTTATATAATATTACTATATAACGTATAACGTTATATACTATTACTATATAACGTATAACGTTATATACTATTACTATATAACGTATAACGATATATACTATTCCGTATTAACGTATAACGTTATATACTATTACGTAATTGCGTATAACGTTATATAGTATTACCATATCACGTATAACGTTGTATATTATTACGTACTAACGTATAACGTTATATACTATTACTATATAACGTATAACGTTATATACTATTACTATATAACGTATAACGATATATACTATTACGTACTATCGTATAACGTTATATACTATTACTATATAACGTATAACGATATATATTATTACGTACTAACGTATAACGTTATATACTATTACTATATAACGTATAACGTTATATACTATTACTACATAACGTATAACGATATATACTATTACGTACTATCGTATAACGTTATATACTATTACTATATAACGTATAACGATATATATTATTACGTACTAACGTATAACGTTATATACTATTACTATATAACGTATAACGTTATATACTATTACTACATAACGTATAACGTTATATACTATTACTATATAACGTATAACGTTATATACAATTACTATATAACGTATAACGTTATATACTATTACTATATAACGTATAACGTTATATACTATTACTATATAACGTATAACGATATATACTATTACGTACTATCGTATAACGTTATATACTATTACTATATAACGTATAACGATATATATTATTACGTACTAACGTATAACGTTATATACTATTACGTAATAGCGTATAACGTTATATAGTATTACCATATCACGTATAACGTTATATACTATTACTATATAACGCATAACGTTATATAATATTACTATATAACGTATAACGTTATATACTATTACTATATAACGTATAACGTTATATACTACTACTATAAAACGTATAACGTTATATACTATTACCATATAACGTATAACGATATATACTATTCCGTACTATCGTATAACGTTATATACTATTACTATATAACGCATAACGTTATATACTATTACTATATAACGTATAACGTTATATACTATTACTATATAACGCATAACGTTATATAATATTACTATACAACGTATAACGTTATATGCTATTACGTAATAACGTATAACGTTATATAGTATTGCCATATCACGTATAAGGTTGTATTATATTTCGTACTAACGTATAACGTTATATACTATTACTATATAACGTATAACGTTATATACTATTACTATATAACGTATAACGTTATATACTATTACTATATAACGTATATCGCTATATACTATTACTATATAACGTATAACGTTATATACTATTCCGTATTAACGTATAACGATATATAGTATTACGTAATAGCGTATAACGTTATATAGTATTACCATATCACGTATAACGTTGTATATTATTACGTACTAACGTATAACGTTATATACTATTACTATATAACGTATAACGTTATATACTATTACTATATAACGCATAACGTTATATAATATTACTATATAACGTATAACGACATATACTATTACTATATAACGTATAACGTTATATACTATTACGTAATAACGTATAACGTTATATACTATTACTATATAACGTATAACGTTATATACTATTACTATATAACGTATAACGACATATACTATTACTATATAACGTATAACGTTATATACTATTACGTAATAACGTATAACGTTATATAGTATTGCCATATCACGTATAACGTTGTATATTATTACGTACTAACGTATAACGTTATATACTATTACTATATAACGTATAACGTTATATAGTATTACTATATAACGTATAACGATATATACTATTACGTACTATCGTATAACGTTATATACTATTACTATATAACGTATAACGATATATATTATTACGTACTAACGTATAACATTATATACTATTACTATATAACGTATAACGTTATATACTATTACTATATAACGTATAAGGATATATAATATTACGTACTAACGTATAACGTTATATACTATTACTATATAACGTATAACGTTATATACTATTACTATATAACGTATAACGTTATATACTATTACGTAATAACGTATAACGTTATATAGTATTGCCATATCACGTATAACGTTGTATATTATTACGTACTAACGTATAACGTTATATACTATTACTATATAACGTATATCGCTATATACTATTACTATATAACGTATAACGATATATACTATTCCGTATTAACGTATAACGTTATATACTATTACGTAATAGCGTATAACGTTATATAGTATTACCATATCACGTATAACGTTGTATATTATTACGTACTAACGTATAACGTTATATACTATTACTATATAACGTATAACGTTATATACTATTACTATATAACGCATAACGTTATATAATATTACTATATAACGTATAACGTTATATACTATTACTATATAACGTATAACGTTATATACTATTACTATATAACGTATAACGATATATACTATTCCGTATTAACGTATAACGTTATATACTATTACGTAATAGCGTATAACGTTATATAGTATTACCATATCACGTATAACGTTGTATATTATTACGTACTAACGTATAACGTTATATACTATTACTATATAACGTATAACGTTATATACTATTACTATATAACGTATAACGATATATACTATTACGTACTATCGTATAACGTTATATACTATTACTATATAACGTATAACGATATATATTATTACGTACTAACGTATAACGTTATATACTATTACTATATAACGTATAACGTTATATACTATTACTACATAACGTATAACGATATATACTATTACGTACTATCGTATAACGTTATATACTATTACTATATAACGTATAACGATATATATTATTACGTACTAACGTATAACGTTATATACTATTACTATATAACGTATAACGTTAAATACTATTACTATATAACGTATAACGTTATATACTGTTACTATATAACGTATAACGTTATATACTATTACTATATAGCGCATAACGTTATATAAAATTACTATATAACGTATAACGTTATATACTATTACTATATAACGTATAACGTTATATACTATTACTATAAAACGTATAACGTTATATACTATTACCATATAACGTATAACGATATATACTATTCCGTACTATCGTATAACGTTATATACTATTACTATATAACTCATAACGTTATATACTATTACTATATAACGTATAACGTTATATACTATTACTATATAGCGCATAACGTTATATACTATTACTATATAACGTATAACGTTATATACTATTACGTAATAACGTATAACGTTATATACTATTAAGTAATAACGTATAACGTTATATACTATTACGTAATAGCGTATAACGTTATATAGTATTACCATATCACGTATAACGTTGTATATTATTACGTACTAACGTATAACGTTATATACTATTACTATATAACGTATAACGTTATATACTATTACTATATAACGCATAACGTTATATAATATTAGTATATAACGTATAACGTTATATACTATTACTATATAACGTATAACGTTATATACTATTACTATATAACGTATAACGATATATTCTATTCCGTATTAACGTATAACGTTATATACTATTACGTAATAGCGTATAACGTTATATAGTATTACCATATCACGTATAACGTTGTATATTATTACGTACTAACGTATAACGTTATATACTACTACTATATAACGTATAACGTTATATACTATTACTATATAACGTATAACGATATATACTATTACGTACTATCGTATAACGTTAGATACTATTACTATATAACGTATAACGATATATATTATTACGTACTAACGTATAACGTTATATACTATTACTATATAACGTATAACGTTATATACTATTACTATATAACGTATAACGTTATATACTATTACTATATAACGTATAACGATATATACTATTACTATATAACGTATAACGTTATATACTATTACTATATAACGTATAACGATATATAATATTCCGTATTAGCATATAACGTTGTATACTATTACTATATAACGTATAACGTTATATACTATTACTATATAACGTATAACGTTATATACTATTACTATATAACGTATAACGTTATATACTATTACTATATAACGTATAACGTTATATACTATTACTATATAACGTATAACGATATATAATATTCCGTATTAGCATATAACGTTGTATACTATTACGTAATAGCGTATAACGTTATATAGTATTACCATATCACGTATAACGTTATATACTATTACTATATAACGTATAACGTTATATACTATTACTATATAACGTATAACGATATATAATATTCCGTATTAGCATATAACGTTGTATACTATTACGTAATAGCGTATAACGTTATATAGTATTACCATATCACGTATAACGTTGTATATTATTACGTACTAACGTATAACGTTATATACTATTACTATATAACGTATAACGATATATGCTATTACGTACTATCGTATAACGTTATATACTATTACTATATAACGTATAACGGTATATATTATTACGTACTAACGTATAACGTTATATACTATTACGTACTAACGTATAACGTTACATACTATTACTATATAACGTATAACGTTACATACTATTACTATATAACGTATAACGTTGTATACTATTACTATATAACGTATAACGTTATATACTATTACTATATTACGTATAACGTTATATACTATTACTATATTACGTATAACGTTATATACTATTACTATATAACGTATAACGTTATATACTATTACTATATAACGTATAACGTTATATACTATTACTATATAACGTATAACGTTATATACTATTACTACATAACGTATAACGATATATACTATTACGTACTATCGTATAACGTTATATACTATTACTATATAACGTATAACGATATATATTATTACGTACTAACGTATAACGTTATATACTATTACTATATAACGTATAACGTTAAATACTATTACTATATAACGTATAACGTTATATACTGTTACTATATAACGTATAACGTTATATACTATTACTATATAGCGCATAACGTTATATAAAATTACTATATAACGTATAACGTTATATACTATTACTATATAACGTATAACGTTATATACTATTACTATAAAACGTATAACGTTATATACTATTACCATATAACGTATAACGATATATACTATTCCGTACTATCGTATAACGTTATATACTATTACTATATAACGTATAACGTTATATACTATTACTATATAACGCATAACGTTATATAATATTACTATATAACGTATAACGTTATATACTATTACTATATAACGTATAACGTTATATACTATTACTATATAACGTATAACGATATATACTATTCCGTATTAACGTATAACGTTATATACTATTACGTAATAGCGTATAACGTTATATAGTATTACCATATCACGTATAACGTTGTATATTATTACGTACTAACGTATAACGTTATATACTATTACTATATAACGTATAACGTTATATACTATTACTATATAACGTATAACGATATATACTATTACGTACTATCGTATAACGTTATATACTATTACTATATAACGTATAACGATATATATTATTACGTACTAACGTATAACGTTATATACTATTACTATATAACGTATAACGTTATATACTATTACTACATAACGTATAACGATATATACTATTACGTACTATCGTATAACGTTATATACTATTACTATATAACGTATAACGATATATATTATTACGTACTAACGTATAACGTTATATACTATTACTATATAACGTATAACGTTAAATACTATTACTATATAACGTATAACGTTATATACTGTTACTATATAACGTATAACGTTATATACTATTACTATATAGCGCATAACGTTATATAAAATTACTATATAACGTATAACGTTATATACTATTACTATATAACGTATAACGTTATATACTATTACTATAAAACGTATAACGTTATATACTATTACCATATAACGTATAACGATATATACTATTCCGTACTATCGTATAACGTTATATACTATTACTATATAACTCATAACGTTATATACTATTACTATATAACGTATAACGTTATATACTATTACTATATAGCGCATAACGTTATATACTATTACTATATAACGTATAACGTTATATACTATTACTATATAACGTATAACGATATATTCTATTCCGTATTAACGTATAACGTTATATACTATTACGTAATAGCGTATAACGTTATATAGTATTACCATATCACGTATAACGTTGTATATTATTACGTACTAACGTATAACGTTATATACTATTACTATATAACGTATAACGTTATATACTATTACTATATAACGTATAACGATATATACTATTACGTACTATCGTATAACGTTAGATACTATTACTATATAACGTATAACGATATATATTATTACGTACTAACGTATAACGTTATATACTATTACTATATAACGTATAACGTTATATACTATTACTATATAACGTATAACGTTATATACTATTACTATATAACGTATAACGATATATACTATTACTATATAACGTATAACGTTATATACTATTACTATATAACGTATAACGATATATAATATTCCGTATTAGCATATAACGTTGTATACTATTACTATATAACGTATAACGTTATATACTATTACTATATAACGTATAACGTTATATACTATTACTATATAACGTATAACGTTATATACTATTACTATATAACGTATAACGTTATATACTATTACTATATAACGTATAACGATATATAATATTCCGTATTAGCATATAACGTTGTATACTATTACGTAATAGCGTATAACGTTATATAGTATTACCATATCACGTATAACGTTATATACTATTACTATATAACGTATAACGTTATATACTATTACTATATAACGTATAACGTTATATACTATTACTATATAACGTATAACGATATATAATATTCCGTATTAGCATATAACGTTGTATACTATTACGTAATAGCGTATAACGTTATATAGTATTACCATATCACGTATAACGTTGTATATTATTACGTACTAACGTATAACGTTATATACTATTACTATATAACGTATAACGATATATGCTATTACGTACTATCGTATAACGTTATATACTATTACTATATAACGTATAACGATATATATTATTACGTACTAACGTATAACGTTATATACTATTACGTACTAACGTATAACGTTACATACTATTACTATATAACGTATAACGTTACATACTATTACTATATAACGTATAACGTTGTATACTATTACTATATAACGTATAACGTTATATACTATTACTATATTACGTATAACGTTATATACTATTACTATATTACGTATAACGTTATATACTATTACTATATAACGTATAACGTTATATACTATTACTATATAACGTATAACGTTATATACTATTACTATATAACGTATAACGTTATATACTATTACTACATAACGTATAACGATATATACTATTACGTACTATCGTATAACGTTATATACTATTACTATATAACGTATAACGATATATATTATTACGTACTAACGTATAACGTTATATACTATTACTATATAACGTATAACGTTAAATACTATTACTATATAACGTATAACGTTATATACTGTTACTATATAACGTATAACGTTATATACTATTACTATATAGCGCATAACGTTATATAAAATTACTATATAACGTATAACGTTATATACTATTACTATATAACGTATAACGTTATATACTATTACTATAAAACGTATAACGTTATATACTATTACCATATAACGTATAACGATATATACTATTCCGTACTATCGTATAACGTTATATACTATTACTATATAACTCATAACGTTATATACTATTACTATATAACGTATAACGTTATATACTATTACTATATAGCGCATAACGTTATATACTATTACTATATAACGTATAACGTTATATACTATTACGTAATAACGTATAACGTTATATACTATTACGTAATAACGTATAACGTTATATACTATTACGTAATAGCGTATAACGTTATATAGTATTACCATATCACGTATAACGTTGTATATTATTACGTACTAACGTATAACGTTATATACTATTACTATATAACGTATAACGTTATATACTATTACTATATAACGCATAACGTTATATAATATTAGTATATAACGTATAACGTTATATACTATTACTATATAACGTATAACGTTATATACTATTACTATATAACGTATAACGATATATTCTATTCCGTATTAACGTATAACGTTATATACTATTACGTAATAGCGTATAACGTTATATAGTATTACCATATCACGTATAACGTTGTATATTATTACGTACTAACGTATAACGTTATATACTATTACTATATAACGTATAACGTTATATACTATTACTATATAACGTATAACGTTATATACTATTACTATATAACGTATAACGATATATAATATTCCGTATTAGCATATAACGTTGTATACTATTACGTAATAGCGTATAACGTTATATAGTATTACCATATCACGTATAACGTTATATACTATTACTATATAACGTATAACGTTATATACTATTACTATATAAGGTATAACGATATATAATATTCCGTATTAGCATATAACGTTGTATACTATTACGTAATAGCGTATAACGTTATATAGTATTACCATATCACGTATAACGTTATATACTATTACTATATAACGTATAACGTTATATACTATTACTATATAACGTATAACGATATATAATATTCCGTATTAGCATATAACGTTGTATACTATTACGTAATAGCGTATAACGTTATATAGTATTACCATATCACGTATAACGTTGTATATTATTACGTACTAACGTATAACGTTATATACTATTACTATATAACGTATAACGATATATGCTATTACGTACTATCGTATAACGTTATATACTATTACTATATAACGTATAACGATATATATTATTACGTACTAACGTATAACGTTATATACTATTACGTACTAACGTATAACGTTACATACTATTACTATATAACGTATAACGTTACATACTATTACTATATAACGTATAACGTTGTATACTATTACTATATAACGTATAACGTTATATACTATTACTATATTACGTATAACGTTATATACTATTACTATATTACGTATAACGTTATATACTATTACTATATAACGTATAACGTTATATACTATTACTATATAACGTATAACGTTATATACTATTACTATATAACGTATAACGTTATATACTATTACGTAATAACGTATAACGTTATATACTATTACGTAATAACGTATAACGTTATATAGTATTGCCATATCACGTATAACGTTGTATATTATTACGTACTAACGTATAACGTTATATACTATTACTATATAACGTATAACGTTAAATACTATTACTATATAACGTATAACGTTATATACTATTACTATATAACGTATAACGTTATATACTATTACTATATAACGCATAACGTTATATAATATTACTATATAACGTATAACGTTATATACTATTACTATATAACGTATAACGTTATATACTATTACTATATAACGCATAACGTTATATACTATTACTATATAACGTATAACGATATATACTATTACTATATAACGTATAACGTTATATACTATTACGTAGTAACGCATAACGTTATATAGTATTGCCATATCACGTATAACGTTGTATATTATTACGTACTAACGTATAACGTTATATACTATTACTATATAACGTATAACGTTATATACTATTACTATATAACGTATAACGATATATACTATTACGTACTATCGTATAACGTTATATACTATTACTATATAACGTATAACGATATATATTATTACGTACTAACGTATAACGTTATATACTATTACTATATAACGTATAACGTTATATACTATTACTATATAACGTATAAAGTTATATACTATTACTATATAACGTATAACGATATATACTATTCCGTATTAACGTATAACGTTGTATACTATTACGTAATAGCGTATAACGTTATATAGTATTACCATATCACGTATAACGTTATATATTATTACGTACTAACGTATAACGTTATATACTATTACTATATAACGTATAACGATATATATTATTACGTACTAACGTATAACGTTATATACTATTACTATATAACGTATAACGTTATATACTATTACTATATAACGTATGAAGTTATATACTATTACTATATAACGTATAACGATATATACTATTCCGTATTAACGTATAACGTTGTATACTATTACGTAATAACGTATAACGTTATATAGTATTGCCATATCACGTATAACGTTGTATATTATTACGTACTAACGTATAACGTTATATACTATTACTATATAACGTATAACGTTAAATACTATTACTATATAACGTATAACGTTATATACTGTTACTATATAACGTATAACGTTATATACTATTACTATATAACGCATAACGTTATATAATATTACTATATAACGTATAACGTTATATACTATTACTATATAACGTATAACGTTATATACTATTCCTATAAAACGTATAGCGTTATATACTATTACCATATAACGTATAACGATATATACTATTCCGTACTATCGTATAACGTTATATACTATTACTATATAACGCATAACGTTATATACTATTACTATATAACGTATAACGTTATATACTATTACGTAATAACGTATAACGTTATATACTATTACGTAATAACGTATAACGTTATATACTATTACGTAATAGCGTATAACGTTATATAGTATTACCATATCACGTATAACGTTGTATATTATTACGTACTAACGTATAACGTTATATACTATTACTATATAACGTATAACGTTATATACTATTACTATATAACGCATAACGTTATATAATATTAGTATATAACGTATAACGTTATATACTATTACTATATAACGTATAACGTTATATACTATTACTATATAACGCATAACGATATATTCTATTCCGTATTAACGTATAACGTTATATACTATTACGTAATAGCGTATAACGTTATATAGTATTACCATATCACGTATAACGTTGTATATTATTACGTACTAACGTATAACGTTATATACTATTACTATATAACGTATAACGATATATACTATTACTATATAACGTATAACGTTATATACTATTACGTAATAACGTATAATCGTTATATAGTATTGCCATATCACGTATAACGTTATATACTATTACTATATAACGTATAACGATATATACTATTACGTACTATCGTATAACGTTATATACTATTACTATATAACGTATAACGATATATATTATTACGTACTAACGTATAACGTTATATACTATTACTATATAACGTATAACGTTACATACTATTACTATATAACGTATAACGTTGTATACTATTACGTAATAACGTATAACGTTATATACTATTACTATATAACGTATAACGTTATATACTATTACTATATTACGTATAACGTTATATACTATTACTATATAACGTATAACGTTATATACTATTACTATATAACGTATAACGTTATATACTATTACTATATAACGTATAACGTTATATACTATTACTATATAACGTATAACGTTATATACTATTACGTAATAACGTATAACGTTATATTCTATTACGTAATAACGTATAACGTTATATAGTATTGCCATATCACGTATAACGTTGTATATTATTACGTACTAACGTATAACGTTATATACTATTACTATATAACGTATAACGTTAAATACTATTACTATATAACGTATAACGTTATATACTATTACTATATAACGTATAACGTTATATACTATTACTATATAACGCATAACGTTATATAATATTACTATATAACGTATAACGTTATATACTATTACTATATAACGTATAACGTTATATACTATTACTATAAAACGTATAACGTTATATACTATTACCATATAACGTATAACGATATATACTATTCCGTACTATCGTATAACGTTATATACTATTACTATATAACGCATAACGTTATATACTATTACTATATAACGTATAACGTTATATACTATTACTATATAACGCATAACGTTATATAATATTACTATACAACGTATAACGTTATATGCTATTACGTAATAACGTATAACGTTATATAGTATTGCCATATCACGTATAAGGTTGTATTATATTTCGTACTAACGTATAACGTTATATGCTATTACTATATAACGTATAACGTTATATACTATTACTATATAACGTATAACGTTATATACTATTACTATATAACGTACAACGTTATATACTATTACTATATAACGCATAACGTTATATACTATTACTATATAACGCATAACGTTATATAATATTACTATATAACGTATAACGTTATATACTATTACTATATAACGCATAACGTTATATAATATTACTATATAACGTATAACGTTATATACTATTACTATATAACGTATAACGTTATATACTATTACTATATAACGTATAACGATATATACTATTCCGTATTAACGTATAACGTTATATACTATTACGTAATTGCGTATAACGTTATATAGTATTACCATATCACGTATAACGTTGTATATTATTACGTACTAACGTATAACGTTATATACTATTACTATATAACGTATAACGTTATATACTATTACTATATAACGTATAACGATATATACTATTACGTACTATCGTATAACGTTATATACTATTACTATATAACGTATAACGATATATATTATTACGTACTAACGTATAACGTTATATACTATTACTATATAACGTATAACGTTATATACTATTACTACATAACGTATAACGATATATACTATTACGTACTATCGTATAACGTTATATACTATTACTATATAACGTATAACGATATATATTATTACGTACTAACGTATAACGTTATATACTATTACTATATAACGTATAACGTTATATACTATTACTACATAACGTATAACGTTATATACTATTACTATATAACGTATAACGTTATATACAATTACTATATAACGTATAACGTTATATACTATTACTATATAACGTATAACGTTATATACTATTACTATATAACGTATAACGATATATACTATTACGTACTATCGTATAACGTTATATACTATTACTATATAACGTATAACGATATATATTATTACCTACTAACGTATAACGTTATATACTATTACGTAATAGCGTATAACGTTATATAGTATTACCATATCACGTATAACGTTATATACTATTACTATATAACGCATAACGTTATATAATATTACTATATAACGTATAACGTTATATACTATTACTATATAACGTATAACGTTATATACTATTACTATAAAACGTATAACGTTATATACTATTACCATATAACGTATAACGATATATACTATTCCGTACTATCGTATAACGTTATATACTATTACTATATAACGCATAACGTTATATACTATTACTATATAACGTATAACGTTATATACTATTACTATATAACGCATAACGTTATATAATATTACTATACAACGTATAACGTTATATGCTATTACGTAATAACGTATAACGTTATATAGTATTGCCATATCACGTACAAGGTTGTATTATATTTCGTACTAACGTATAACGTTATATACTATTACTATATAACGTATAACGTTATATACTATTACTATATAACGTATAACGTTATATACTATTACTATATAACGTATATCGCTATATACTATTACTATATAACGTATAACGTTATATACTATTCCGTAATAACGTATAACGATATATAGTATTACGTAATAGCGTATAACGTTATATAGTATTACCATATCACGTATAACGTTGTATATTATTACGTACTAACGTATAACGTTATATACTATTACTATATAACGTATAACGTTATATACTATTACTATATAACGCATAACGTTATATAATATTACTATATAACGTATAACGACATATACTATTACTATATAACGTATAACGTTATATACTATTACGTAATAACGTATAACGTTATATACTATTACTATATAACGTATAACGTTATATACTATTACTATATAACGTATAACGACATATACTATTACTATATAACGTATAACGTTATATACTATTACGTAATAACGTATAACGTTATATAGTATTGCCATATCACGTATAACGTTGTATATTATTACGTACTAACGTATAACGTTATATACTATTACTATATAACGTATAACGTTATATACTATTACTATATAACGTATAACGATATATACTATTACGTACTATCGTATAACGTTATATACTATTACTATATAACGTATAACGATATATATTATTACGTACTAACGTATAACATTATATACTATTACTATATAACGTATAACGTTATATACTATTACTATATAACGTATAAGGATATATAATATTACGTACTAACGTATAACGTTATATACTATTACTATATAACGTATAACGTTATATACTATTACGTAATAACGTATAACGTTATATAGTATTGCCATATCACGTATAACGTTGTATATTATTACGTACTAACGTATAACGTTATATACTATTACTATATAACGTATATCGCTATATACTATTACTATATAACGTATAACGATATATACTATTCCGTATTAACGTATAACGTTATATACTATTACGTAATAGCGTATAACGTTATATAGTATTACCATATCACGTATAACGTTGTATATTATTACGTACTAACGTATAACGTTATATACTATTACTATATAACGTATAACGTTATATACTATTACTATATAACGCATAACGTTATATAATATTACTATATAACGTATAACGTTATATACTATTACGTACTATCGTATAACGTTATATACTATTACTATATAACGTATAACGATATATATTATTACGTACTAACGTATAACGTTATATACTATTACTATATAACGTATAACGTTATATACTATTACTACATAACGTATAACGATATATACTATTACGTACTATCGTATAACGTTATATACTATTACTATATAACGTATAACGATATATATTATTACGTACTAACGTATAACGTTATATACTATTACTATATAACGTATAACGTTATATACTATTACTATATAACGTATAACGATATATACTATTACGTACTATCGTATAACGTTATATACTATTACTATATAACGTATAACGATATATATTATTACGTACTAACGTATAACGTTATATACTATTACTATATAACGTATAACGTTATATACTATTACTATATAACGTATAACGTTATATACTATTACTATATAACGTATAACGTTATATACTATTACGTACTATCGTATAACGTTATATACTATTACTATATAACGTATAACGATATATATTATTACGTACTAACGTATAACGTTATATACTATTACTATATAACGTATAACGTTATATACTATTACTATATAACGTATAACGTTATATACTATTACTATATAACGTATAACGATATATACTATTACGTACTATCGTATAACGTTATATACTATTACTATATAACGTATAACGTTATATACTATTACTATATAACGCATAACGTTATATAATATTACTATATAACGTATAACGTTATATACTATTACGTAATAACGTATAACGTTAAATAGTATTGCCATATCACGTATAACGTTGTATATTATTACGTACTAACGTATAACGTTATATACTATTACTATATAACGTATATCGCTATATACTATTACTATATAACGTATAACGATATATACTATTCCGTATTAACGTATAACGTTATATACTATTACGTAATAGCGTATAACGTTATATAGTATTACCATATCACGTATAACGTTGTATATTATTACTATATAACGTATAACGTTATATACTATTACTATATAACGTATAACGATATATACTATTCCGTATTAACGTATAACGTTATATACTATTACGTAATTGCGTATAACGTTATATAGTATTACCATATCACGTATAACGTTGTATATTATTACGTACTAACGTATAACGTTATATACTATTACTATATAACGTATAACGTTATATACTATTACTATATAACGTATAACGATATATACTATTACGTACTATCGTATAACGTTATATACTATTACTATATAACGTATAACGATATATATTATTACGTACTAACGTATAACGTTATATACTATTACTATATAACGTATAACGTTATATACTATTACTACATAACGTATAACGATATATACTATTACGTACTATTGTATAACGTTATATACTATTACTATATAACGTATAACGTTATATACAATTACTATATAACGTATAACGTTATATACTATTACTATATAACGTATAACGTTATATACTATTACTATATAACGTATAACGATATATACTATTACGTACTATCGTATAACGTTATATACTATTACTATATAACGTATAACGATATATATTATTACGTACTAACGTATAACGTTATATACTATTACGTAATAGCGTATAACGTTATATAGTATTACCATATCACGTATAACGTTGTATATTATTACGTAATAACGTATAACGTTATATACTATTACTATATAACGTATAACGATATATACTATTACGTACTATCGTATAACGTTATATACTATTACTATATAACGTATAACGATATATATTATTACGTACTAACGTATAACGTTATATACTATTACTATATAACGTATAACGTTATATACTATTACTATATAACGTATAACGTTATATACTATTACTATATAACGTATAACGTTATATACTATTACTATATAACGCATAACGTTATATAATATTACTATATAACGTATAACGTTATATACTATTACGTAATAGCGTATAACGTTATATAGTATTACCATATCACGTATAACGTTGTATATTATTACGTACTAACGTATAACGTTATATACTATTACTATATAACGTATATCGCTATATACTATTACTATATAACGTATAACGATATATACTATTCCGTATTAACGTATAACGTTATATACTATTACGTAATAGCGTATAACGTTATATAGTATTACCATATCACGTATAACGTTGTATATTATTACGTACTAACGTATAACGTTATATACTATTACTATATAACGTATAACGTTATATACTATTACTATATAACGCATAACGTTATATAATATTACTATATAACGTATAACGTTATATACTATTACTATATAACGTATAACGTTATATACTATTACGTAATAGCGTATAACGTTATATAGTATTACCATATCACGTATAACGTTGTATATTATTACGTACTAACGTATAACGTTATATACTATTACTATATAACGTATAACGTTATATACTATTACTATATAACGTATAACGATGTATACTATTACGTACTATCGTATAACGTTATATACTATTACTATATAACGTATAACGATATATATTATTACGTACTAACGTATAACGTTATATACTATTACTATATAACGTATAACGTTATATACTATTACTATATAACGTACAACGTTATATACTATTACTATATAACGCATAACGTTATATACTATTACTATATAACGCATAACGTTATATAATATTACTATATAACGTATAACGTTATATACTATTACTATATAACGCATAACGTTATATAATATTACTATATAACGTATAACGTTATATACTATTACTATATAACGTATAACGTTATATACTATTACTATATAACGTATAACGATATATACTATTCCGTATTAACGTATAACGTTATATACTATTACGTAATTGCGTATAACGTTATATAGTATTACCATATCACGTATAACGTTGTATATTATTACGTACTAACGTATAACGTTATATACTATTACTATATAACGTATAACGTTATATACTATTACTATATAACGTATAACGATATATACTATTACGTACTATCGTATAACGTTATATACTATTACTATATAACGTATAACGATATATATTATTACGTACTAACGTATAACGTTATATACTATTACTATATAACGTATAACGTTATATACTATTACTACATAACGTATAACGATATATACTATTACGTACTATCGTATAACGTTATATACTATTACTATATAACGTATAACGATATATATTATTACGTACTAACGTATAACGTTATATACTATTACTATATAACGTATAACGTTATATACTATTACTACATAACGTATAACGTTATATACTATTACTATATAACGTATAACGTTATATACAATTACTATATAACGTATAACGTTATATACTATTACTATATAACGTATAACATTATATACTATTACTATATAACGTATAACGATATATACTATTACGTACTATCGTATAACGTTATATACTATTATTATATAACGTATAACGATATATATTATTACGTACTAACGTATAACGTTATATACTATTACGTAATAGCGTATAACGTTATATAGTATTACCATATCACGTATAACGTTATATACTATTACTATATAACGCATAACGTTATATAATATTACTATATAACGTATAACGTTATATACTATTACTATATAACGTATAACGTTATATACTATTACTATAAAACGTATAACGTTATATACTATTACCATATAACGTATAACGATATATACTATTCCGTACTATCGTATAACGTTATATACTATTACTATATAACGCATAACGTTATATACTATTACTATATAACGTATAACGTTATATACTATTACTATATAACGCATAACGTTATATAATATTACTATACAACGTATAACGTTATATGCTATTACGTAATAACGTATAACGTTATATAGTATTGCCATATCACGTATAAGGTTGTATTATATTTCGTACTAACGTATAACGTTATATACTATTACTATATAACGTATAACGTTATATACTATTACTATATAACGTATAACGTTATATACTATTACTATATAACGTATATCGCTATATACTATTACTATATAACGTATAACGTTATATACTATTCCGTATTAACGTATAACGATATATAGTATTACGTAATAGCGTATAACGTTATATAGTATTACCATATCACGTATAACGTTGTATATTATTACGTACTAACGTATAACGTTATATACTATTACTATATAACGTATAACGTTATATACTATTACTATATAACGCATAACGTTATATAATATTACTATATAACGTATAACGACATATACTATTACTATATAACGTATAACGTTATATACTATTACGTAATAACGTATAACGTTATATACTATTACTATATAACGTATAACGTTATATACTATTACTATATAACGTATAACGACATATACTATTACTATATAACGTATAACGTTATATACTATTACGTAATAACGTATAACGTTATATAGTATTGCCATATCACGTATAACGTTGTATATTATTACGTACTAACGTATAACGTTATATACTATTACTATATAACGTATAACGTTATATACTATTACTATATAACGTATAACGATATATACTATTACGTACTATCGTATAACGTTATATACTATTACTATATAACGTATAACGATATATATTATTACGTACTAACGTATAACATTATATACTATTACTATATAACGTATAACGTTATATACTATTACTATATAACGTATAAGGATATATAATATTACGTACTAACGTATAACGTTATATACTATTACTATATAACGTATAACGTTATATACTATTACGTAATAACGTATAACGTTATATAGTATTGCCATATCACGTATAACGTTGTATATTATTACGTACTAACGTATAACGTTATATACTATTACTATATAACGTATATCGCTATATACTATTACTATATAACGTATAACGATATATACTATTCCGTATTAACGTATAACGTTATATACTATTACGTAATAGCGTATAACGTTATATAGTATTACCATATCACGTATAACGTTGTATATTATTACGTACTAACGTATAACGTTATATACTATTACTATATAACGTATAACGTTATATACTATTACTATATAACGCATAACGTTATATAATATTACTATATAACGTATAACGTTATATACTATTACTATATAACGTATAACGTTATATACTATTACTATATAACGTATAACGATATATACTATTCCGTATTAACGTATAACGTTATATACTATTACGTAATAGCGTATAACGTTATATAGTATTACCATATCACGTATAACGTTGTATATTATTACGTACTAACGTATAACGTTATATACTATTACTATATAACGTATAACGTTATATACTATTACTATATAACGTATAACGATATATACTATTACGTACTATCGTATAACGTTATATACTATTACTATATAACGTATAACTATATATATTATTACGTACTAACGTATAACGTTATATACTATTACTATATAACGTATAACGTTATATACTATTACTACATAACGTATAACGATATATACTATTACGTACTATCGTATAACGTTATATACTATTACTATATAACGTATAACGATATATATTATTACGTACTAACGTATAACGTTATATACTATTACTATATAACGTATAACGATATATATTATTACGTACTAACGTATAACGTTATATACTATTACTATATAACGTATAACGTTATATACTATTACTATATAACGTATAACGTTATATACTATTACTATATAACGTATAACGTTATATACTATTACGTACTATCGTATAACGTTATATACTATTACTATATAACGTATAACGATATATATTATTACGTACTAACGTATAACGTTATATACTATTACTATATAACGTATAACGTTATATACTATTACTATATAACGTATAACGTTATATACTATTACTATATAACGTATATCGCTATATACTATTACTATATAACGTATAACGATATATACTATTCCGTATTAACGTATAACGATATATAGTATTACGTAATAGCGTATAACGTTATATAGTATTACCATATCACGTATAACGTTGTATATTATTACGTACTAACGTATAACGTTATATACTATTACTATATAACGTATAACGTTATATACTATTACTATATAACGCATAACGTTATATAATATTACTATATAACGTATAACGTTATATACTATTACTATATAACGTATAACGTTATATACTATTACTATATAACGTATAACGATATATACTATTCCGTATTAACGTATAACGTTATATACTATTACGTAATAGCGTATAACGTTATATAGTATTACCATATCACGTATAACGTTGTATATTATTACGTACTAACGTATAACGTTATATACTATTACTATATAACGTATAACGTTATATACTATTACTATATAACGTATAACGATATATACTATTACGTACTATCGTATAACGTTATATACTATTACTATATAACGTATAACGATATATATTATTACGTACTAACGTATAACGTTATATACTATTACGTAATAGCGTATAACGTTATATAGTATTACCATATCACGTATAACGTTGTATATTATTACGTAATAACGTATAACGTTATATACTATTACTATATAACGTATAACGATATATACTATTACGTACTATCGTATAACGTTATATACTATTACTATATAACGTATAACGATATATATTATTACGTACTAACGTATAACGTTATATACTATTACTATATAACGTATAACGTTATATACTATTACTATATAACGTATAACGTTATATACTATTACTATATAACGTATAACGTTATATACTATTACTATATAACGCATAACGTTATATAATATTACTATATAACGTATAACGTTATATACTATTACGTAATAACGTATAACGTTAAATAGTATTGCCATATCACGTATAACGTTGTATATTATTACGTACTAACGTATAACGTTATATACTATTACTATATAACGTATATCGCTATATACTATTACTATATAACGTATAACGATATATACTATTCCGTATTAACGTATAACGTTATATACTATTACGTAATAGCGTATAACGTTATATAGTATTACCATATCACGTATAACGTTGTATATTATTACGTACTAACGTATAACGTTATATACTATTACTATATAACGTATAACGTTATATACTATTACTATATAACGCATAACGTTATATAATATTACTATATAACGTATAACGTTATATACTATTACTATATAACGTATAACGTTATATACTATTACTATATAACGTATAACGATATATACTATTCCGTATTAACGTATAACGTTATATACTATTACGTAATTGCGTATAACGTTATATAGTATTACCATATCACGTATAACGTTCTATATTATTACGTACTAACGTATAACGTTATATACTATTACTATATAACGTATAACGTTATATACTATTACTATATAACGTATAACGATATATACTATTACGTACTATCGTATAACGTTATATACTATTACTATATAACGTATAACGATATATATTATTACGTACTAACGTATAACGTTATATACTATTACTATATAACGTATAACGTTATATACTATTACTACATAACGTATAACGATATATACTATTACGTACTATCGTATAACGTTATATACTATTACTATATAACGTATAACGTTATATACAATTACTATATAACGTATAACGTTATATACTATTACTATATAACGTATAACGTTATATACTATTACTATATAACGTATAACGATATATACTATTACGTACTATCGTATAACGTTATATACTATTACTATATAACGTATAACGATATATATTATTACGTACTAACGTATAACGTTATATACTATTACGTAATAGCGTATAACGTTATATAGTATTACCATATCACGTATAACGTTGTATATTATTACGTAATAACGTATAACGTTATATACTATTACTATATAACGTATAACGTTATATACTATTACGTACTATCGTATAACGTTATATACTATTACTATATAACGTATAACGATATATATTATTACGTACTAACGTATAACGTTATATACTATTACTATATAACGTATAACGTTATATACTATTACTATATAACGTATAACGTTATATACTATTACTATATAACGTATAACGTTATATACTATTACTATATAACGCATAACGTTATATAATATTACTATATAACGTATAACGTTATATACTATTACGTAATAGCGTATAACGTTATATAGTATTACCATATCACGTATAACGTTGTATATTATTACGTACTAACGTATAACGTTATATACTATTACTATATAACGTATATCGCTATATACTATTACTATATAACGTATAACGATATATACTATTCCGTATTAACGTATAACGTTATATACTATTACGTAATAGCGTATAACGTTATATAGTATTACCATATCACGTATAACGTTGTATATTATTACGTACTAACGTATAACGTTATATACTATTACTATATAACGTATAACGTTATATACTATTACTATATAACGCATAACGTTATATAATATTACTATATAACGTATAACGTTATATACTATTACTATATAACGTATAACGTTATATACTATTACTATATAACGTATAACGATATATACTATTCCGTATTAACGTATAACGTTATATACTATTACGTAATAGCGTATAACGTTATATAGTATTACCATATCACGTATAACGTTGTATATTATTACGTACTAACGTATAACGTTATATACTATTACTATATAACGTATAACGTTATATACTATTACTATATAACGTATAACGATATATACTATTACGTACTATCGTATAACGTTATATACTATTTCTATATAACGTATAACGATATATATTATTACGTACTAACGTATAACGTTATATACTATTACTATATAACGTATAACGTTATATACTATTACTACATAACGTATAACGATACATACTATTACGTACTATCGTATAACGTTATATACTATTACTATATAACGTATAACGATATATATTATTACGTACTAACGTATAACGTTATATACTATTACTATATAACGTATAACGTTATATAATATTACTATATAACGTATAACGTTATATACTATTACGTAATAACGTATAACGTTATATAGTATTGCCATATCACGTATAACGTTGTATATTATCACGTACTAACGTATAACGTTATATACTATTACTATATAACGTATATCGCTATATACTATTACTATATAACGTATAACGATATATACTATTCCGTATTAACGTATAACGTTATATACTATTACGTAATAGCGTATAACGTTATATAGTATTACCATATCACGTATAACGTTGTATATTATTACGTACTAACGTATAACGTTATATACTATTACTATATAACGTATAACGTTATATACTATTACTATATAACGTATAACGTTATATACTATTACTATATAACGTATAACGATATATACTATTCCGTATTAACGTATAACGTTATATACTATTACGTAATAGCGTATAACGTTATATAGTATTACCATATCACTCATAACGTTGTATATTATTACGTACTAACGTATAACGTTATATACTATTACTATATAACGTATAACGTTATATACTATTACTATATAACGTATAACGATATATACTATTACGTACTATCGTATAACGTTATATACTATTACTATATAACGTATAACGATATATATTATTACGTACTAACGTATAACGTTATATACTATTACTATATAACGTATAACGTTATATACTATTACTACATAACGTATAACGATATATACTATTACGTACTATCGTATAACGTTATATACTATTACTATATAACGTATAACGATATATATTATTACGTACTAACGTATAACGTTATATACTATTACTATATAACGTATAACGTTATATACTATTACTATATAACGTATAACGTTATATACTATTACTATATAACGTATAACGTTATATACAATTACTATATAACGTATAACGTTATATACTATTACTATATAACGTATAACGTTATATACTATTACTATATAACGTATAACGATATATACTATTACGTACTATCGTATAACGTTATATACTATTACTATATAACGTATAACGATATATATTATTACGTACTAACGTATAACGTTATATACTATTACTATATAACGTATAACGTTATATACTATTACTATATAACGTATAACGTTATATACTATTACTATATAACGTATAACGTTATATACTATTACGTACTATCGTATAACGTTATATACTATTACTATATAACGTATAACGATATATATTATTACGTACTAACGTATAACGTTATATACTATTACTATATAACGTATAACGTTATATACTATTACTATATAACGTATAACGTTATATACTATTACTATATAACGTATATCGCTATATACTATTACTATATAACGTATAACGATATATACTATTCCGTATTAACGTATAACGATATATAGTATTACGTAATAGCGTATAACGTTATATAGTATTACCATATCACGTATAACGTTGTATATTATTACGTACTAACGTATAACGTTATATACTATTACTATATAACGTATAACGTTATATACTATTACTATATAACGCATAACGTTATATAATATTACTATATAACGTATAACGTTATATACTATTACTATATAACGTATAACGTTATATAGTATTTCCATATCACGTATAACGTTGTATATTATTACGTACTAACGTATAACGTTATATACTATTACTATATAACGTATAACGTTGTATATTATTACGTACTAACGTATAACGTTATATACTATTACTATATAACGTATAACGTTATATACTATTACTATATAACGTATAACGATATATACTATTACGTACTATCGTTTAACGTTATATACTATTACGTAATAGCGTATAACGTTATATAGTATTACCATATCACGTATAACGTTGTATATTATTACGTACTAACGTATAACGTTATATACTATTACTATATAACGTATAACGTTATATACTATTACTATATAACGTATAACGATATATACTATTACGTACTATCGTTTAACGTTATATACTATTACTATATAACGTATAACGATATATATTATTACGTACTAACGTATAACGTTATATACTATTACTATATAACGTATAACGTTATATACTATTACTACATAACGTATAACGATATATACTATTACGTACTATCGTATAACGTTATATACTATTACTATATAACGTATAACGATATATATTATTACGTACTAACGTATAACGTTATATACTATTACGTAACAGGGTATAACGTTATATAGTATTACCATATCACGTATAACGTTGTATATTATTACGTACTAACGTATAACGTTATATACTATTACTATATAACGTATAACGTTATATACTATTACTATATAACGTATAACGTTATATAGTATTTCCATATCACGTATAACGTTGTATATTATTACGTACTAACGTATAACGTTATATACTATTACTATATAACGTATAACGTTATATACTATTACTATATAACGTATAACGTTATATACTATTACTATATAACGTATAACGTTATATACTATTACTATATAACGTATAACGTTATATACTATTACTATATAACGTATAACGTTATATACTATTACTATATAACGTATAACGTTATATACTATTACTATATAACGTATAACGTTATATACTATTACTATATAACGTATAACGTTATATACTATTACGTACTATCGTATAACGTTATATACTATTACTATATAACGTATAACGATATATATTATTACGTACTAACGTATAACGTTATATACTATTACTATATAACGTATAACGTTATATACTATTACTATATAACGTATAACGTTATATACTATTACTATATAACGTATATCGCTATATACTATTACTATATAACGTATAACGATATATACTATTCCGTATTAACGTATAACGATATATAGTATTACGTAATAGCGTATAACGTTATATAGTATTACCATATCACGTATAACGTTGTATATTATTACGTACTAACGTATAACGTTATATACTATTACTATATAACGTATAACGTTATATACTATTACTATATAACGTATAACGATATATACTATTACGTACTATCGTATAACGTTATATACTATTACTATATAACGTATAACGATATATATTATTACGTACTAACGTATAACGTTATATACTATTACGTAATAGCGTATAACGTTATATAGTATTACCATATCACGTATAACGTTGTATATTATTACGTAATAACGTATAACGTTATATACTATTACTATATAACGTATAACGATATATACTATTACGTACTATCGTATAACGTTATATACTATTACTATATAACGTATAACGATATATATTATTACGTACTAACGTATAACTTTATATACTATTACTATATAACGTATAACGTTATATACTATTACTATATAACGTATAACGTTATATACTATTACTATATAACGTATAACGTTATATACTATTACTATATAACGCATAACGTTATATAATATTACTATATAACGTATAACGTTATATACTATTACGTAATAACGTATAACGTTATATAGTATTGCCATATCACGTATAACGTTGTATATTATTACGTACTAACGTATAACGTTATATACTATTACTATATAACGTATAACGTTATATACTATTACTATATAACGTATAACGATATATACTATTACGTACTATCGTATAACGTTATATACTATTACGTAATAGCGTATAACGTTATATAGTATTACCATATCACGTATAACGTTGTATATTATTACGTACTAACGTATAACGTTATATACTATTACTATATAACGTATAACGTTATATACTATTACTATATAACGCATAACGTTATATAATATTACTATATAACGTATAACGTTATATACTATTACTATATAACGTATAACGTTATATACTATTACTATATAACGTATAACGATATATACTATTCCGTATTAACGTATAACGTTATATACTATTACGTAATTGCGTATAACGTTATATAGTATTACCATATCACGTATAACGTTGTATATTATTACGTACTAACGTATAACGTTATATACTATTACTATATAACGTATAACGTTATATACTATTACTATATAACGTATAACGATATATACTATTACGTACTATCGTATAACGTTATATACTATTACTATATAACGTATAACGATATATATTATTACGTACTAACGTATAACGTTATATACTATTACTATATAACGTATAACGTTATATACTATTACTACATAACGTATAACGATATATACTATTACGTACTATCGTATAACGTTATATACTATTACTATATAACGTATAACGATATATATTATTACGTACTAACGTATAACGTTATATACTATTACTATATAACGTATAACGTTATATACTATTACTATATAACGTATAACGTTATATACTATTACTATATAACGTATAACGTTATATACAATTACTATATAACGTATAACGTTATATACTATTACTATATAACGTATAACGTTATATACTATTACTATATAACGTATAACGATATATACTATTACGTACTATCGTATAACGTTATATACTATTACTATATAACGTATAACGATATATATTATTACGTACTAACGTATAACGTTATATACTATTACGTAATAGCGTATAACGTTATATAGTATTACCATATCACGTATAACGTTGTATATTATTACGTAATAACGTATAACGTTATATACTATTACTATATAACGTATAACGATATATACTATTACGTACTATCGTATAACGTTATATACTATTACTATATAACGTATAACGATATATATTATTACGTACTAACGTATAACGTTATATACTATTACTATATAACGTATAACGTTATATACTATTACTATATAACGTATAACGTTGTATACTATTACTATATAACGTATAACGTTATATACTATTACTATATAACGCATAACGTTATATAATATTACTATATAACGTATAACGTTATATACTATTACGTAATAACGTATAACGTTATACAGTATTGCCATATCACGTATAACGTTGTATATTATTACGTACTAACGTATAACGTTATATACTATTACTATATAACGTATATCGCTATATACTATTACTATATAACGTATAACGATATATACTATTCCGTATTAACGTATAACGTTATATACTATTACGTAATAGCGTATAACGTTATATAGTATTACCATATCACGTATAACGTTGTATATTATTACGTACTAACGTATAACGTTATATACTATAACTATATAACGTATAACGTTATATACTATTACTATATAACGCATAACGTTATATAATATTACTATATAACGTATAACGTTATATACTATTACTATATAACGTATAACGTTATATACTATTACTATATAACGTATAACGATATATACTATTCCGTATTAACGTATAACGTTATATACTATTACGTAATAGCGTATAACGTTATATAGTATTACCATATCACGTATAACGTTGTATATTATTACGTACTAACGTATAACGTTATATACTATAACTATATAACGTATAACGTTATATACTATTACTATATAACGCATAACGTTATATAATATTACTATATAACGTATAACGTTATATACTATTACTATATAACGTATAACGTTATATACTATTACTATATAACGTATAACGATATATACTATTACGTACTATCGTTTAACGTTATATACTATTACTATATAACGTATAACGATATATATTATTACGTACTAACGTATAACGTTATATACTATTACTATATAACGTATAACGTTATATACTATTACTACATAACGTATAACGATATATACTATTACGTACTATCGTATAACGTTATATACTATTACTATATAACGTATAACGATATATATTATTACGTACTAACGTATAACGTTATATACTATTACGTAACAGGGTATAACGTTATATAGTATTACCATATCACGTATAACGTTGTATATTATTACGTACTAACGTATAACGTTATATACTATTACTATATAACGTATAACGTTATATACTATTACTATATAACGTATAACGTTATATAGTATTTCCATATCACGTATAACGTTGTATATTATTACGTACTAACGTATAACGTTATATACTATTACTATATAACGTATAACGTTATATACTATTACTATATAACGTATAACGTTATATACTATTACTATATAACGTATAACGTTATATACTATTACTATATAACGTATAACGTTATATACTATTACTATATAACGTATAACGTTATATACTATTACTATATAACGTATAACGTTATATACTATTACTATATTACGTATAACGTTATATACTATTACTATATAACGTATAACGTTATATACTATTACTATATAACGCATAACGTTATATAATATTACTATATAACGTATAACGTTATATACTATTACTATATAACGTATAACGTTATATACTATTACTATAAAACGTATAACGTTATATACTATTACCATATAACGTATAACGATATATACTATTCCGTACTATCGTATAACGTTATATACTATTACTATATAACGCATAACGTTACATACTATTACTATATAACGTATAACGTTATATACTATTACTATATAACGCATAACGTTATATACTATTACTATATAACGTATAACATTATATACTATTACTATATAACCTTTAACGATATATACTATTACGTATTAACGTATAACGTTATATACTATTACTATATCACGTATAACGTTATATACTATTACTATGTAACGTATAACGTTATATACTATTACTATATAACGTATAACGTTATATACTATTACTATATAACGTATAACGTTATATACTATTACGTAATAGCGTATAACGTTATATAGTATTACCATATCACGTATAACGTTGTATATTATTACGTACTAACGTATAACGTTATATACTATTACTATATAACGTATAACGTTATATACTATTACTATATAACGCATAACGTTATATAATATTAGTATATAACGTATAACGTTATATACTATTACTATATAACGTATAACGTTATATACTATTACTATATAACGTATAACGATATATTCTATTCCGTATTAACGTATAACGTTATATACTATTACTATATAACGTATAACGATATATACTATTACGTACTATCGTATAACGTTATATACTATTACTATATGACGTATAACGATATATATTATTACGTACTAACGTATAACGTTATATACTATTACTATATAACGTATAACGTTATATACTATTACTATATAACGTATAACGTTATATACTATTACTATATAACGTATAACGTTATATACTATTACTATATAACGTATAACGTTATATACTATTACTATATAACGTATAACGTTATATACTATTACGTAATAACGTATAACGTTATATACTATTACGTAATAACGTATAACGTTATATAGTATTGCCATATCACGTATAACGTTGTATATTATTACGTACTAACGTATAACGTTATATACTATTACTATATAACGTATAACGTTAAATACTATTACTATATAACGTATAACGTTACATACTATTACTATATAACGTATAACGTTATATACTATTACTATATAACGTATAACGTTATATACTATTACTATATCACGTATAACGTTATATACTATTACTATATAACGTATAACGTTATATACTATTACTATATAACGTATAACGTTATATACTATTACTATATAACGTATAACGTTATATACTATTACGTAATAACGTATAACGTTATATACTATTACGTAATAACGTATAACGTTATATACTATTACGTAATAACGTATAACGTTATATACTATTACGTAATAACGTATAACGTTATATAGTATTGCCATATCACGTATAACGTTGTATATTATTACGTACTAACGTATAACGTTATATACTATTACTATATAACGTATAACGTTAAATACTATTACTATATAACGTATAACGTTATATACTATTACTATATAACGTATAACGTTATATACTATTACTATATAACGCATAACGTTATATAATATTACTATATAACGTATAACGTTATATACTATTACTATATAACGTATAACGTTATATACTATTACTATATAACGCATAACGTTATATACTATTACTATATAACGTATAACGATATATACTATTACTATATAACGTATAACGTTATATACTATTACGTAGTAACGCATAACGTTATATAGTATTGCCATATCACGTATAACGTTGTATACTATTACGTACTAACGTATAACGTTATATACTATTACTATATAACGTATAACGTTATATACTATTACTATATAACGTATAACGTTATATACTATTACTATATAACGTATAACGTTATATACTATTACTATATAACGTATAACGTTATATACTATTACTATATAACGTATAACGTTATATACTATTACTATATAACGTATAACGTTATATACTATTACTATATAACGTATAACGTTATATACTATTACTATATAACGCATAACGTTATATACTATTACTATATAACGCATAACGTTATATAATATTACTATATAACGTATAACGTTATATACTATTACTATATAACGTATAACGTTATATACTATTACTATATAACGCATAACGTTATATAATATTACTATATAACGTATAACGTTATATACTATTACGTAATAACGTATAACGTTATATAGTATTGCCATATCACGTATAACGTTGTATATTATTACGTACTAACGTATAACGTTATATACTGTTACTATATAACGTATAACGTTATATACTATTACTATATAACGTACAACGTTATATACTATTACTATATAACGCATAACGTTATATAATATTACTATATAACGTATAACGTTATATACTATTACGTAATAACGTATAACGTTATATAGTATTGCCATATCACGTATAACGTTGTATATTATTACGTACTAACGTATAACGTTATATACTATTACTATATAACGTATAACGTTAAATACTATTACTATATAACGTATAACGTTATATACTGTTACTATATAACGTATAACGTTATATACTATTACTATATAGCGCATAACGTTATATAATATTACTATATAACGTATAACGTTATATACTATTACTATATAACGTATAACGTTATATACTATTACTATAAAACGTATAACGTTATATACTATTACCATATAACGTATAACGATATATACTATTCCGTACTATCGTATAACGTTATATACTATTACTATATAACGCATAACGTTATATACTATTACTATATAACGTATAACGTTATATACTATTACTATATAACGCATAACGTTATATACTATTACTATATAACGTATAACGTTCTATACTATTACTATATAACGTATAACGATATATTCTATTCCGTATTAACGTATAACGTTATATACTATTACGTAATAGCGTATAACGTTATATAGTATTACCATATCACGTATAACGTTGTATATTATTACGTACTAACGTATAACGTTATATACTATTACTATATAACGTATAACGTTATATACTATTACTATATAACGCATAACGTTATATAATATTACTATATAACGTATAACGTTATATACTATTACTATATAACGTATAACGTTATATACTATTACTATATAACGCATAACGTTATATACTATTACTATATAACGTATAACGATATATACTATTACTATATAACGTATAACGTTATATACTATTACGTAGTAACGCATAACGTTATATAGTATTGCCATATCACGTATAACGTTGTATACTATTACGTACTAACGTATAACGTTATATACTATTACTATATAACGTATAACGTTATATACTATTACTATATAACGTATAACGTTATATACTATTACTATATAACGTATAACGTTATATACTATTACTATATAACGTATAACGTTATATACTATTACTATATAACGTATAACGTTATATACTATTACTATATAACGTATAACGTTATATACTATTACTATATAACGCATAACGTTATATACTATTACTATATAACGCATAACGTTATATAATATTACTATATAACGTATAACGTTATATACTATTACTATATAACGTATAACGTTATATACTATTACTATATAACGCATAACGTTATATAATATTACTATATAACGTATAACGTTATATACTATTACGTAATAACGTATAACGTTATATAGTATTGCCATATCACGTATAACGTTGTATATTATTACGTACTAACGTATAACGTTATATACTGTTACTATATAACGTATAACGTTATATACTATTACTATATAACGTACAACGTTATATACTATTACTATATAACGCATAACGTTATATAATATTACTATATAACGTATAACGTTATATACTATTACGTAATAACGTATAACGTTATATAGTATTGCCATATCACGTATAACGTTGTATATTATTACGTACTAACGTATAACGTTATATACTATTACTATATAACGTATAACGTTAAATACTATTACTATATAACGTATAACGTTATATACTGTTACTATATAACGTATAACGTTATATACTATTACTATATAGCGCATAACGTTATATAATATTACTATATAACGTATAACGTTGTATATTATTACGTACTAACGTATAACGTTATATACTATTACTATATAACGTATAACGTTATATACTATTACTATATAACGTATAACGATATATACTATTACGTACTATCGTATAACGTTAGATACTATTACTATATAACGTATAACGATATATATTATTACGTACTAACGTATAACGTTATATACTATTACTATATAACGTATAACGTTATATACTATTACTATATAACGTATAACGATATATACTATTACGTACTATCGTATAACGTTATATACTATTACTATATAACGTATAACGATATATATTATTACGTACTAACGTATAACATTATATACTATTACTATATAACGTATAACGTTATATACTATTACTATATAACGTATAACGATATATAATATTACGTACTAACGTATAACGTTATATACTATTACTATATAACGTATAACGTTATATACTATTACTATATAACGTATAACGTTATATACTATTACTATATAACGTATAACGTTATATACTATTGCTATATAACGTATAACGTTATATACTATTACTATATAACGTATAACGATATATATTATTACGTACTAACGTATAACGTTATATACTATTACGTAATAGCGTATAACGTTATATAGTATTACCATATCACGTATAACGTTGTATATTATTACGTAATAACGTATAACGTTATATACTATTACTATATAACGTATAACGATATATACTATTACGTACTATCGTATAACGTTATATACTATTACTATATAACGTATAACGATATATATTATTACGTACTAACGTATAACGTTATATACTATTACTATATAACGTATAACGTTATATACTATTACTATATAACGTATAACGTTATATACTATTACTATATAACGCATAACGTTATATAATATTACTATATAACGTATAACGTTATATACTATTACTATATAACGTATAACGTTATATACTATTACTATATAACGTATAACGATATATACTATTCCGTATTAACGTATAACGTTATATACTATTACGTAATAGCGTATAACGTTATATAGTATTGCCATATCACGTATAACGTTGTATATTATTACGTACTAACGTATAACGTTATATACTATTACTATATAACGTATAACGTTATATACTATTACTATATAACGTATAACGATATATACTATTACGTACTATCGTATAACGTTATATACTATTACTATATAACGTATAACGATATATATTATTACGTACTAACGTATAACGTTATATACTATTACTATATAACGTATAACGTTATATACTATTACTACATAACGTATAACGATATATACTATTACGTACTATCGTATAACGTTATATACTATTACTATATAACGTATAACGATATATATTATTACGTACTAACGTATAACGTTATATACTATTACTATATAACGTATAACGTTATATACTATTACTATATAACGTATAACGTTATATACTATTACTATATAACGTATAACGTTATATACTATTACTATGTAACGTATAACGTTATATACTATTACTATATAACGTATAACGTTATATACTATTACTATATAACGTATAACGTTATATACTATTACTATATAACGTATAACGATATATACTATTCCGTACCATCGTATAACGTTATATACTATTACGTAATAGCGTATAACGTTATATAGTATTACCATATCACGTATAACGTTGTATATTATTACGTACTAACGTATAACGTTATATACTATTACTATATAACGTATAACGTTATATACTATTACTATATAACGCATAACGTTATATACTATTACGTACTATCGTATAACGTTATATACTATTACTATATAACGTATAACGATATATATTATTACGTACTAACATATAACGTTATATACTATTACGTAATAGCGTATAACGTTATATAGTATTACCATATCACGTATAACGTTGTATATTATTACGTAATAACGTATAACGTTATATACTATTACTATATAACGTATAACGATATATACTATTACGTACTATCGTATAACGTTATATACTATTACTATATAACGTATAACGATATATATTATTACGTACTAACGTATAACGTTATATACTATTACTATATAACGTATAACGTTATATACTATTACTATATAACGTATAACGTTATATACTATTACTATATAACGTATAACGTTATATACTATTACTATATAACGCATAACGTTATATAATATTACTATATAACGTATAACGTTATATACTATTACGTAATAACGTATAACGTTATATAGTATTGCCATATCACGTATAACGTTGTATATTATTACGTACTAACGTATAACGTTATATACTATTACTATATAACGTATATCGCTATATACTATTACTATATAACGTATAACGATATATACTATTCCGTATTAACGTATAACGTTATATACTATTACGTAATAGCGTATAACGTTATATAGTATTACCATATCACGTATAACGTTGTATATTATTACGTACTAACGTATAACGTTATATACTATTACTATATAACGTATAACGTTATATACTATTACTATATAACGCATAACGTTATATAATATTACTATATAACGTATAACGTTATATACTATTACTATATAACGTATAACGTTATATACTATTACTATATAACGTATAACGATATATACTATTCCGTATTAACGTATAACGTTATATACTATTACGTAATAGCGTATAACGTTATATAGTATTACCATATCACGTATAACGTTGTATATTATTACGTACTAACGTATAACGTTATATACTATTACTATATAACGTATAACGTTATATACTATTACTATATAACGTATAACGATATATACTATTACGTACTATCGTATAACGTTATATACTATTACTATATAACGTATAACGATATATATTATTACGTACTAACGTATAACGTTATATACTATTACTATATAACGTATAACGTTATATACTATTACTACATAACGTATAACGATATATACTATTACGTACTATCGTATAACGTTATATACTATTACTATATAACGTATAACGATATATATTATTACGTACTAACGTATAACGTTATATACTATTACTATATAACGTATAACGTTATATACTATTACTATATAACGTATAACGTTATATACTATTACTATATAACGTATAACGTTATATACAATTACTATATAACGTATAACGTTATATACAATTACTATATAACGTATAACGTTATATACAATTACTATATAACGTATAACGTTATATACTATTACTATATAACGTATAACGTTATATACTATTACTATATAACGTATAACGATATATACTATTACGTACTATCGTATAACGTTATATACTATTACTATATAACGTATAACGATATATATTATTACGTACTAACGTATAACGTTATATACTATTACTATATAACGTATAACGTTATATACTATTACTATATAACGTATAACGTTATATACTATTACTATATAACGTATATCGCTATATACTATTACTATATAACGTATAACGATATATACTATTCCGTATTAACGTATAACGATATAAAGTATTACGTAATAGCGTATAACGTTATATAGTATTACCATATCACGTATAACGTTGTATATTATTACGTACTAACGTATAACGTTATATACTATTACTATATAACGTATAACGTTATATACTATTACTATATAACGCATAACGTTATATAATATTACTATATAACGTATAACGTTATATACTATTACTATATAACGTATAACGTTATATACTATTACTATATAACGTATAACGATATATACTATTCCGTATTAACGTATAACGTTATATACTATTACGTAATAGCGTATAACGTTATATACTATTACTATATAACGTATAACGATATATATTATTACGTACTAACGTATAACGTTATATACTATTACTATATAACGTATAACGTTATATACTATTACTACATAACGTATAACGATATATACTATTACGTACTATCGTATAACGTTATATACTATTACTATATAACGTATAACGATATATATTATTACGTACTAACGTATAACGTTATATACTATTACTATATAACGTATAACGTTATATACTATTACTATATAACGCATAACGTTATATAATATTACTATATAACGTATAACGTTATATACTATTACGTAATAACGTATAACGTTATATACTATTACTATAAAACGTATAACGTTATATACTATTACCATATAACGTATAACGATATATACTATTCCGTACTATCGTATAACGTTATATACTATTACTATATAACGCATAACGTTATATACTATTACTATGTAACGTATAACGTTATATACTATTACTATGCAACGCATAACGTTATATACTATTACTATATAACGTATAACATTATATACTATTACTATATAACCTTTAACGATATATACTATTACGTATTAACGTATAACGTTATATACTATTACTATATAACGTATAACGTTATATACTATTACTATGTAACGTATAACGTTATATACTATTACTATATAACGTATAACGTTATATACTATTACTATATAACGTATAACGTTATATACTATTACTATATAACGTATAACGATATATACTATTCCGTACTATCGTATAACGTTATATACTATTACGTAATAGCGTATAACGTTATATAGTATTGCCATATCACGTATAACGTTGTATATTATTACGTACTAACGTATAACGTTATATACTATTACTATATAACGTATAACGTTATATACTATTACTATATAACGCATAACGTTATATAATATTAGTATATAACGTATAACGTTATATACTATTACTATATAACGTATAACGTTATATACTATTACTATATAACGTATAACGATATATTCTATTCCGTATTAACGTATAACGTTATATACTATTACTATATAACGTATAACGATATATACTATTACGTACTATCGTATAACGTTATATACTATTACTATATGACGTATAACGATATATATTATTACGTACTAACGTATAACGTTATATACTATTACTATATAACGTATAACGTTATATACTATTACTATATAACGTATAACGTTATATACTATTACTATATAACGTATAACGTTATATACTATTACTATATAACGTATAACGTTATATACTATTACTATATAACGTATAACGATATATACTATTACTATATAACGTATAACGTTATATACTATTACGTAATAACGTATAACGTTATATAGTATTGCCATATCACGTATAACGTTGTATATTATTACGTACTAACGTATAACGTTATATACTATTACTATATAACGTATAACGTTATATACTATTACTATATAACGTATAACGATATATACTATTACGTAATAGCGTATAACGTTATATAGTATTACCATATCACGTATAACGTTGTATATTATTACGTACTAACGTATAACGTTATATACTATTACTATATAACGTATAACGATATATACTATTACGTACTATCGTATAACGTTATATACTATTACTACATAACGTATAACGATATATATTATTACGTACTAACGTATAACGTTATATACTATTACTATATAACGTATAACGTTACATACTATTACTATATAACGTATAACGTTATATACTATTACTATATAACGTATAACGTTATATACTATTACTATATAACGTATAACGTTATATACTATTGCTATATAACGTATAACGTTATATACTATTACTATATAACGTATAACGATATATACTATTACATATTAACGTATAACGTTATATACTATTACGTAATAGCGTATAACGTTATATAGTATTATCATATCACGTATAACGTTGCATACTATTACGTAATAACGTATAACGTTATATACTATTACTATATAACGTATAACGTTATATACTATTACTATATTACGTATAACGTTATATACTATTACTATATAACGTATAACGTTATATACTATTACTATATAACGTATAACGTTATATACTATTACTATATAACGTATAACGTTATATACTATTACTATATAACGTATAACGTTATATACTATTACGTAATAACGTATAACGTTATATAGTATTGCCATATCACGTATAACGTTGTATATTATTACGTACTAACGTATAACGTTATATACTATTACTATATAACGTATAACGTTAAATACTATTACTATATAACGTATAACGTTATATACTATTACTATATAACGTATAACGTTATATACTATTACTATATAACGCATAACGTTATATAATATTACTATATAACGTATAACGTTATATACTATTACCATATAACGTATAACGTTATATACTATTACTATAAAACGTATAACGTTATATACTATTACCATATAACGTATAACGATATATACTATTCCGTACTATCGTATAACGTTATATACTATTACTATATAACGCATAACGTTATATACTATTACTATATAACGTATAACGTTATATACTATTACTATATTACGCATAACGTTATATAATATTACTATATAACGTATAACGTTATATGCTATTACGTAATAACGTATAACGTTATATAGTATTGCCATATCACGTATAAGGTTGTATTATATTTCGTACTAACGTATAACGTTATATACTATTACTATATAACGTATAACGTTATATACTATTACTATATAACGCATAACGTTATATAATATTACTATATAACGTATAACGTTATATACTATTACTATATAACGTATAACGTTATATAGTAATAGTATATAACGTATATCGCTATATACTATTACTATATAACGTATAACGATATATACTATTACGTATTAACGTATAACGTTATATACTATTACGTAATAGCGTATAACGTTATATAGTATTACCATATCACGCATAACGTTGTATATTATTACGTACTAACGTATAACGTTATATACTATTACTATATAACGTATAACGTTATATACTATTACTATATAACGTATAACGTTATATACTATTACTATATAACGTATAACGTTATATACTATTACTATATAACGTATAACGTTATATAGTATTGCCATATCACGTATAACGTTGTATATTATTACGTACTAACGTATAACGTCATATACTATTACTATATAACGTATAACGTTATATACTATTACTATATAACGTATAATGTTATATACTATTACTATATAACGTATAACGATATATACTATTCCGTACTATCGTATAACGTTATATACTATTACGTAATAGCGTATAACGTTATATAGTATTACCATATCACGTATAACGTTGTATATTATTACGTACTAACGTATAACGTTATATACTATTACTATATAACGTATAACGTTATATACTATTACTATATAACGCATAACGTTATATAATATTAGTATATAACGTTTAACGTTATATACTATTACTATATAACGTATAACGTTATATACTATTACTATATAACGTATAACGATATATACTATTACGTATTAACGTATAACGTTATATACTATTACGTACTATCGTATAACGTTATATACTATTACTATATGACGTATAACGATATATATTATTACGTACTAACGTATAACGTTATATACTATTACTATATAACGTATAACGTTATATACTATTACTATATAACGTATAACGTTATATACTATTACTATATAACGTATAACGTTATATACTATTACTATATAACGCATAACGTTACATAATATTAGTATATAACGTATAACGTTATATACTATTACTATATAACGTATAACGATATATACTATTACTATATAACGTATAACGTTATATACTATTACGTAATAACGTATAACGTTATATAGTATTGCCATATCACGTATAACGTTGTATATTATTACGTACTAACGTATAACGTTATATACTATTACTATATAACGTATAACGTTATATACTATTACTATATAACGTATAACGATATATACTATTACGTACTATCGTATAACGTTATATACTATTACTATATAACGTATAACGATATATATTATTACGTACTATCGTATAGCGTTATACACTATTACTATATAACGTATAACGTTATATACTATTCCGTATTAACGTATAACGTTGTATACTATTACGTAATAGCGTATAACGTTATATAGTATTACCATATCACGTATAACGTTGTATATTATTACGTACTAACGTATAACGTTATATACTATTACTATATAACGTATAACGATATATACTATTACGTACTATCGTATAACGTTATATACTATTACTATATAACGTATAACGATATATATTATTACGTACTAACGTATAACGTTATATAATATTACTATATAACGTATAACGTTACATACTATTACTATATAACGTATAACGTTATATACTATTACTATATAACGTATAACGTTATATACTATTACTATATAACGTATAACGTTATATACTATTACTATATAACGTATAACGTTATATACTATTGCTATATAACGTATAACGTTATATACTATTACTATATAACGTATAACGATATATACTATTACATATTAACGTATAACGTTATATACTATTACGTAATAGCGTATAACGTTATATAGTATTATCATATCACGTATAACGTTGTATACTATTACGTAATAACGTATAACGTTATAGACTATTACTATATAACATATAACGTTATATACTATTACTATATTACGCATAACGTTATATACTATTACTATATAACGTATAACGTTATATACTATTACTATATAACGTATAACGTTATATACTATTACGTAATAACGTATAACGTTATATAGTATTACGTAATAACGTATAACGTTATATTGTATTGCCATATCACGTATAACGTTGTATATTATTACGTACTAACGTATAACGTTATATACTATTACTATATAACGTATAACGTTATATACTATTACTATATAACGTATAACGATATATACTATTACGTACTATCGTATAACGTTATATACTATTACTATATAACGTATAACGATATATATTATTACGTACTAACGTATAACGTTATATACTATTACTATATAACGTATAACGTTATATACTATTACTACATAACGTATAACGATATATACTATTACGTACTATCGTATAACGTTATATACTATTACTATATAACGTATAACGATATATATTATTACGTACTAACGTATAACGTTATATACTATTACTATATAACGTATAACGTTATATACTATTACTATATAACGCATAACGTTATATACTATTACTATGTAACGTATAACGTTATATACTATTACTATGCAACGCATAACGTTATATACTATTACTATATAACGTATAACATTATATACTATTACTATATAACCTTTAACGATATATACTATTACGTATTAACGTATAACGTTATATACTATTACTATATAACGTATAACGTTATATACTATTACTATGTAACGTATAACGTTATATACTATTACTATATAACGTATAACGTTATATACTATTACTATATAACGTATAACGTTATATACTATTACTATATAACGTATAACGATATATACTATTCCGTACTATCGTATAACGTTATATACTATTACGCAATAGCGTATAACGTTATATAGTATTACCATATCACATATAACGTTGTATATTATTACGTACTAACGTATAACGTTATATACTATTACTATATAACGTATAACGTTATATACTATTACTATATAACGCATAACGTTATATAATATTAGTATATAACGTATAACGTTATATACTATTACTATATAACGTATAACGTTATATACTATTACTATATAACGTATAACGATATATTCTATTCCGTATTAACGTATAACGTTATATACTATTACTATATAACGTATAACGTTAAATACTATTACTATATAACGTATAACGTTATATACTATTACTATATAACGTATAACGTTATATACTATTACTATATAACGCATAACGTTATATAATATTACTATATAACGTATAACGTTATATACTATTGCCATATAACGTATAACGTTATATACTATTACTATAAAACGTATAACGTTATATACTATTACCATATAACGTATAACGATATATACTATTCCGTACTATCGTATAACGTTATATACTATTACTATATAACGCATAACGTTATATACTATTACTATATAACGTATAACGTTATATACTATTACTATATTACGCATAACGTTATATAATATTACTATATAACGTATAACGTTATATGCTATTACGTAATAACGTATAACGTTATATAGTATTGCCATATCACGTATAAGGTTGTATTATATTTCGTACTAACGTATAACGTTATATACTATTACTATATAACGTATAACGTTATATACTATTACTATATAACGCATAACGTTATATAATATTACTATATAACGTATAACGTTATATACTATTACTATATAACGTATAACGTTATATAGTAATATTATATAACGTATATCGCTATATACTATTACTATATAACGTATAACGATATATACTATTACGTATTAACGTATAACGTTATATACTATTACGTAATAGCGTATAACGTTATATAGTATTACCATATCACGCATAACGTTGTATATTATTACGTACTAACGTATAACGTTATATACTATTACTATATAACGTATAACGTTATATACTATTACTATATAACGTATAACGTTATATACTATTACTATATAACGTATAACGTTATATACTATTACTATATAACGTATAACGTTATATACTATTACTATATATCGTATAACGTTATATACTATTACTATATAACGCATAACGTTATATAATATTACTATATAACGTATAACGTTATATACTATTACGTAATAACGTATAACGTTATATACTATTACTATAAAACGTATAACGTTATATACTATTACTATGCAACGCATAACGTTATATACTATTACTACGTATAACATTATATACTATTACTATATAACCTTTAACGATATATACTATTACGTATTAACGTATAACGTTATATACTATTACTATATAACGTATAACGTTATATACTATTACTATGTAACGTATAACGTTATATACTATTACTATATAACGTATAACGTTATATACTATTACTATATAACGTATAACGTTATATACTATTACTATATAACGTATAACGATATATACTATTCCGTACTATCGTATAACGTTATATACTATTACGTAATAGCGTATAACGTTATATAGTATTACCATATCACGTATAACGTTGTATATTATTACGTACTAACGTATAACGTTATATACTATTACTATATAACGTATAACGTTATATACTATTACTATATAACGCATAACGTTATATAGTAATAGTATATAACGTATAACGTTATATACTATTACTATATAACGTATAACGTTATATACTATTACTATATAACGTATAACGATATATTCTATTCCGTATTAACGTATAACGTTATATACTATTACTATATAACGTATAACGATATATACTATTACGTACTATCGTATAACGTTATATACTATTACTATATGACGTATAACGATATATATTATTACGTACTAACGTATAACGTTATATACTATTACTATATAACGTATAACGTTATATACTATTACTATATAACGTATAACGTTATATACTATTACTATATAACGTATAACGTTATATACTATTACTATATAACGTATAACGTTATATACTATTACTATATAACGTATAACGATATATACTATTACTATATAACGTATAACGTTATATACTATTACGTAATAACGTATAACGTTATATAGTATTGCCATATCACGTATAACGTTGTATATTATTACGTACTAACGTATAACGTTATATACTATTACTATATAACGTATAACGTTATATACTATTACTATATAACGTATAACGATATATACTATTACGTAATAGCGTATAACGTTATATAGTATTACCATATCACGTATAACGTTGTATATTATTACGTACTAACGTATAACGTTATATACTATTACTATATAACGTATAACGATATATACTATTACGTACTATCGTATAACGTTATATACTATTACTACATAACGTATAACGATATATATTATTACGTACTAACGTATAACGTTATATACTATTACTATATAACGTATAACGTTACATACTATTACTATATAACGTATAACGTTATATACTATTACTATATAACGTATAACGTTATATACTATTACTATATAACGTATAACGTTATATACTATTGCTATATAACGTATAACGTTATATACTATTACTATATAACGTATAACGATATATACTATTACATATTAACGTATAACGTTATATACTATTACGTAATAGCGTATAACGTTATATAGTATTATCATATCACGTATAACGTTGTATACTATTACGTAATAACGTATAACGTTATATACTATTACTATATAACGTATAACGTTATATACTATTACTATATTACGTATAACGTTATATACTATTACTATATAACGTATAACGTTATATACTATTACTATATAACGTATAACGTTATATACTATTACTATATAACGTATAACGTTATATACTACTACTATATAACGTATAACGTTATATACTATTACGTAATAACGTATAACGTTATATACTATTACGTAATAACGTATAACGTTATATAGTATTGCCATATCACGTATAACGTTGTATATTATTACGTACTAACGTATAACGTTATATACTATTACTATATAACGTATAACGTTAAATACTATTACTATATAACGTATAACGTTATATACTGTTACTATATAACGTATAACGTTATATACTATTACTATATAACGCATAACGTTATATAATATTACTATATAACGTATAACGTTATATACTATTACCATATAACGTATAACGTTATATACTATTACTATAAAACGTATAACGTTATATACTATTACCATATAACGTATAACGATATATACTATTCCGTACTATCGTATAACGTTATATACTATTACTATATAACGCATAACGTTATATACTATTACTATATAACGTATAACGTTATATACTATTACTATATTACGCATAACGTTATATAATATTACTATATAACGTATAACGTTATATGCTATTACGTAATAACGTATAACGTTATATAGTATTGCCATATCACGTATAAGGTTGTATTATATTTCGTACTAACGTATAACGTTATATACTATTACTATATAACGTATAACGTTATATACTATTACTATATAACGCATAACGTTATATAATATTACTATATAACGTATAACGTTATATACTATTACTATATAACGTATAACGTTATATAGTAATATTATATAACGTATATCGCTATATACTATTACTATATAACGTATAACGATATATACTATTACGTATTAACGTATAACGTTATATACTATTACGTAATAGCGTATAACGTTATATAGTATTACCATATCACGCATAACGTTGTATATTATTACGTACTAACGTATAACGTTATATACTATTACTATATAACGTATAACGTTATATACTATTACTATATAACGTATAACGTTATATACTATTACTATATAACGTATAACGTTATATACTATTACTATATAACGTATAACGTTATATAGTATTGCCATATCACGTATAACGTTGTATATTATTACGTACTAACGTATAACGTCATATACTATTACTATATAACGTATAACGTTATATACTATTACTATATAACGTATAATGTTATATACTATTACTATATAACGTATAACGATATATACTATTCCGTACTATCGTATAACGTTATACGCTATTACGTAATAGCGTATAACGTTATATAGTATTACCATATCACGTATAACGTTGTATATTGTTACGTACTAACGTATAACGTTATATACTATTACTATATAACGTATAACGTTATATACTATTACTATATAACGCATAACGTTATATAATATTAGTATATAACGTATAACGTTATATACTATTACTATATAACGTATAACGTTATATACTATTACTATATAACGTATAACGATATATACTATTACGTATTAACGTATAACGTTATATACTATTACGTACTATCGTATAACGTTATATACTATTACTATATGACGTATAACGATATATATTATTACGTACTAACGTATAACGTTATATACTATTACTATATAACGTATAACGTTATATAGTATTACCATATCACGCATAACGTTGTATATTATTACGTACTAACGTATAACGTTATATACTATTACTATATAACGTATAACGTTATATACTATTACGTAATAACGTATAACGTTATATACTATTACTATATAACGTATAACGTTATATACTATTGCTATATAACGTATAACGTTATATACTATTACTATATAACGTATAACGATATATACTATTACGTACTATCGTATAACGTTATATACTATTACTATATAACGTATAACGATATATATTATTACGTACTAACGTATAGCGTTATACACTATTACTATATAACGTATAACGTTATATACTATTCCGTATTAACGTATAACGTTGTATACTATTACGTAATAGCGTATAACGTTATATAGTATTACCATATCACGTATAACGTTGTATATTATTACGTACTAACGTATAACGTTATAGACTATTACTATATAACATATAACGTTATATACTATTACTATATTACGCATAACGTTATATACTATTACTATATAACGTATAACGTTATATACTATTACTATATAACGTATAACGTTATATACTATTACGTAATAACGTATAACGTTATATAGTATTACGTAATAACGTATAACGTTATATTGTATTGCCATATCACGTATAACGTTGTATATTATTACGTACTAACGTATAACGTTATATACTATTACTATATAACGTATAACGTTATATAGTAATAGTATATAACGTATAACGATATATACTATTACGTACTATCGTATAACGTTATATACTATTACTATATAACGTATAACGATATATATTATTACGTACTAACGTATAACGTTATATACTATTACTATATAACGTATAACGTTATATACTATTACTACATAACGTATAACGATATATACTATTACGTACTATCGTATAACGTTATATACTATTACTATATAACGTATAACGATATATATTATTACGTACTAACGTATAACGTTATATACTATTACTATATAACGTATAACGTTATATACTATTACTATATAACGCATAACGTTATATACTATTACTATGTAACGTATAACGTTATATACTATTACTATGCAACGCATAACGTTATATACTATTACTATATAACGTATAACATTATATACTATTACTATATAACCTTTAACGATATATACTATTACGTATTAACGTATAACGTTATATACTATTACTATATAACGTATAACGTTATATACTATTACTATGTAACGTATAACGTTATATACTATTACTATATAACGTATAACGTTATATACTATTACTATATAACGTATAACGTTATATACTATTACTATATAACGTATAACGATATATACTATTCCGTACTATCGTATAACGTTATATACTATTACGTAATAGCGTATAACGTTATATAGTATTACCATATCACATATAACGTTGTATATTATTACGTACTAACGTATAACGTTATATACTATTACTATATAACGTATAACGATATATACTATTCCGTACTATCGTATAACGATATATACTATTACGTACTATCGTATAACGTTATATACTATTACTATATAACGTATAACGATATATATTATTACGTACTAACGTATAACGTTATATACTATTACTATATAACGTATAACGTTATATACTATTACTATATAACGTATAACGTTATATACTATTACTATATATCGTATAACGTTATATACTATTACTATATAACGCATAACGTTATATAATATTACTATATAACGTATAACGTTATATAGTATTGCCATATCACGTATAACGTTGTATATTATTACGTACTAACGTATAACGTTATATACTATTACTATATAACGTATAACGTTATATACTATTACTATATAACGTATAACGTTATATACTATTACTATATAACGCATAACGTTATATAATATTACTATATAACGTATAACGTTATATACTATTACGTAATAACGTATAACGTTATATACTATTACTATAAAACGTATAACGTTATATACTATTACCATATAACGTATAACGATATATACTATTCCGTACTATCGTATAACGTTATATACTATTACTATATAACGCATAACGTTATATACTATTACTATGTAACGTATAACGTTATATACTATTACTATGCAACGCATAACGTTATATACTATTACTACGTATAACATTATATACTATTACTATATAACCTTTAACGATATATACTATTACGTATTAACGTATAACGTTATATACTATTACTATATAACGTATAACGTTATATACTATTACTATGTAACGTATAACGTTATATACTATTACTATATAACGTATAACGTTATATACTATTACTATATAACGTATAACGTTATATACTATTACTATATAACGTATAACGATATATACTATTCCGTACTATCGTATAACGTTATATACTATTACGTAATAGCGTATAACGTTATATAGTACTACCATATCACGTATAACGTTGTATATTATTACGTACTAACGTATAACGTTATATACTATTACTATATAACGTATAACGTTATATACTATTACTATATAACGCATAACGTTATATAATATTAGTATATAACGTATAACGTTATATACTATTACTATATAACGTATAACGTTATATACTATTACTATATAACGTATAACGATATATTCTATTCCGTATTAACGTATAACGTTATATACTATTACTATATAACGTATAACGATATATACTATTACGTACTATCGTATAACGTTATATACTATTACTATATGACGTATAACGATATATATTATTACGTACTAACGTATAACGTTATATACTATTACTATATAACGTATAACGTTATATACTATTACTATATAACGTATAACGTTATATACTATTACTATATAACGTATAACGTTATATACTATTACTATATAACGTATAACGTTATATACTATTACTATATAACGTATAACGATATATACTATTACTATATAACGTATAACGTTATATACTATTACGTAATAACGTATAACGTTATATAGTATTGCCATATCACGTATAACGTTGTATATTATTACGTACTAACGTATAACGTTATATACTATTACTATATAACGTATAACGTTATATACTATTACTATATAACGTATAACGATATATACTATTACGTAATAGCGTATAACGTTATATAGTATTACCATATCACGTATAACGTTGTATATTATTACGTACTAACGTATAACGTTATATACTATTACTATATAACGTATAACGATATATACTATTACGTACTATCGTATAACGTTATATACTATTACTACATAACGTATAACGATATATATTATTACGTACTAACGTATAACGTTATATACTATTACTATATAACGTATAACGTTACATACTATTACTATATAACGTATAACGTTATATACTATTACTATATAACGTATAACGTTATATACTATTACTATATAACGTATAACGTTATATACTATTGCTATATAACGTATAACGTTATATACTATTACTATATAACGTATAACGATATATACTATTACATATTAACGTATAACGTTATATACTATTACGTAATAGCGTATAACGTTATATAGTATTATCATATCACGTATAACGTTGTATACTATTACGTAATAACGTATAACGTTATATACTATTACTATATAACGTATAACGTTATATACTATTACTATATTACGTATAACGTTATATACTATTACTATATAACGTATAACGTTATATACTATTACTATATAACGTATAACGTTATATACTATTACTATATAACGTATAACGTTATATACTACTACTATATAACGTATAACGTTATATACTATTACGTAATAACGTATAACGTTATATACTATTACGTAATAACGTATAACGTTATATAGTATTGCCATATCACGTATAACGTTGTATATTATTACGTACTAACGTATAACGTTATATACTATTACTATATAACGTATAACGTTAAATACTATTACTATATAACGTATAACGTTATATACTATTACTATATAACGTATAACGTTATATACTATTACTATATAACGCATAACGTTATATAATATTACTATATAACGTATAACGTTATATACTATTACCATATAACGTATAAGGTTGTATTATATTTCGTACTAACGTATAACGTTATATACTATTACTATATAACGTATAACGTTATATACTATTACTATATAACGCATAACGTTATATAATATTACTATATAACGTATAACGTTATATACTATTACTATATAACGTATAACGTTATATAGTATTACTATATAACGTATATCGCTATATACTATTACTATATAACGTATAACGATATATACTATTACGTATTAACGTATAACGTTATATACTATTACGTAATAGCGTATAACGTTATATAGTATTACCATATCACGCATAACGTTGTATATTATTACGTACTAACGTATAACGTTATATACTATTACTATATAACGTATAACGTTATATACTATTACTATATAACGTATAACGTTATATACTATTACTATATAACGTATAACGTTATATACTATTACTATATAACGTATAACGTTATATAGTATTGCCATATCACGTATAACGTTGTATATTATTACGTACTAACGTATAACGTCATATACTATTACTATATAACGTATAACGTTATATACTATTACTATATAACGTATAATGTTATATACTATTACTATATAACGTATAACGATATATACTATTCCGTACTATCGTATAACGTTATATACTATTACGTAATAGCGTATAACGTTATATAGTATTACCATATCACGTATAACGTTGTATATTGTTACGTACTAACGTATAACGTTATATACTATTACTATATAACGTATAACGTTATATACTATTACTATATAACGCATAACGTTATATAATATTAGTATATAACGTATAACGTTATATACTATTACTATATAACGTATAACGTTATATACTATTACTATATAACGTATAACGATATATACTATTACGTATTAACGTATAACGTTATATACTATTACGTACTATCGTATAACGTTATATACTATTACTATATGACGTATAACGATATATATTATTACGTACTAACGTATAACGTTATATACTATTACTATATAACGTATAACGTTATATAGTATTACCATATCACGCATAACGTTGTATATTATTACGTACTAACGTATAACGTTATATACTATTACTATATAACGTATAACGTTATATACTATTACGTAATAACGTATAACGTTATATACTATTACTATATAACGTATAACGTTATATACTATTGCTATATAACGTATAACGTTATATACTATTACTATATAACGTATAACGATATATACTATTACGTACTATCGTATAACGTTATATACTATTACTATATAACGTATAACGATATATATTATTACGTACTAACGTATAGCGTTATACACTATTACTATATAACGTATAACGTTATATACTATTCCGTATTAACGTATAACGTTGTATACTATTACGTAATAGCGTATAACGTTATATAGTATTACCATATCACGTATAACGTTGTATATTATTACGTACTAACGTATAACGTTATAGACTATTACTATATAACATATAACGTTATATACTATTACTATATTACGCATAACGTTATATACTATTACTATATAACGTATAACGTTATATACTATTACTATATAACGTATAACGTTATATACTATTACGTAATAACGTATAACGTTATATAGTATTACGTAATAACGTATAACGTTATATTGTATTGCCATATCACGTATAACGTTGTATATTATTACGTACTAACGTATAACGTTATATACTATTACTATATAACGTATAACGTTATATACTATTACTATATAACGTATAACGATATATACTATTACGTACTATCGTATAACGTTATATACTATTACTATATAACGTATAACGATATATATTATTACGTACTAACGTATAACGTTATATACTATTACTATATAACGTATAACGTTATATACTATTACTACATAACGTATAACGATACATACTATTACGTACTATCGTATAACGTTATATACTATTACTATATAACGTATAACGATATATATTATTACGTACTAACGTATAACGTTATATACTATTACTATATAACGTATAACGTTATATACTATTACTATATAACGCATAACGTTATATACTATTACTATGTAACGTATAACGTTATATACTATTACTATGCAACGCATAACGTTATATACTATTACTATATAACGTATAACATTATATACTATTACTATATAACCTTTAACGATATATACTATTACGTATTAACGTATAACGTTATATACTATTACTATATAACGTATAACGTTATATACTATTACTATGTAACGTATAACGTTATATACTATTACTATATAACGTATAACGTTATATACTATTACTATATAACGTATAACGTTATATACTATTACTATATAACGTATAACGATATATACTATTCCGTACTATCGTATAACGTTATATACTATTACGTAATAGCGTATAACGTTATATAGTATTACCATATCACATATAACGTTGTATATTATTACGTACTAACGTATAACGTTATATACTATTACTATATAACGTATAACGTTATATACTATTACTATATAACGCATAACGTTATATAATATTACTATATAACGTATAACGTTATATACTATTGCCATATAACGTATAACGTTATATACTATTACTATAAAACGTATAACGTTATATACTATTACCATATAACGTATAACGATATATACTATTCCGTACTATCGTATAACGTTATATACTATTACTATATAACGCATAACGTTATATACTATTACTATATAACGTATAACGTTATATACTATTACTATATTACGCATAACGTTATATAATATTACTATATAACGTATAACGTTATATGCTATTACGTAATAACGTATAACGTTATATAGTATTGCCATATCACGTATAAGGTTGTATTATATTTCGTACTAACGTATAACGTTATATACTATTACTATATAACGTATAACGTTATATACTATTACTATATAACGCATAACGTTATATAATATTAGTATATAACGTATAACGTTATATACTATTACTATATAACGTATAACGTTATATACTATTACTATATAACGTATAACGATATATTCTATTCCGTATTAACGTATAACGTTATATACTATTACTATATAACGTATAACGATATATACTATTACGTACTATCGTATAACGTTATATACTATTACTATATGACGTATAACGATATATATTATTACGTACTAACGTATAACGTTATATACTATTACTATATAACGTATAACGTTATATACTATTACTATATAACGTATAACGTTATATACTATTACTATATAACGTATAACGTTATATACTATTACTATATAACGTATAACGTTATATACTATTACTATATAACGTATAACGATATATACTATTACTATATAACGTATAACGTTATATACTATTACGTAATAACGTATAACGTTATATAGTATTGCCATATCACGTATAACGTTGTATATTATTACGTACTAACGTATAACGTTATATACTATTACTATATAACGTATAACGTTATATACTATTACTATATAACGTATAACGATATATACTATTACGTAATAGCGTATAACGTTATATAGTATTACCATATCACGTATAACGTTGTATATTATTACGTACTAACGTATAACGTTATATACTATTACTATATAACGTATAACGATATATACTATTACGTACTATCGTATAACGTTATATACTATTACTACATAACGTATAACGATATATATTATTACGTACTAACGTATAACGTTATATACTATTACTATATAACGTATAACGTTACATACTATTACTATATAACGTATAACGTTATATACTATTACTATATAACGTATAACGTTATATACTATTACTATATAACGTATAACGTTATATACTATTGCTATATAACGTATAACGTTATATACTATTACTATATAACGTATAACGATATATACTATTACATATTAACGTATAACGTTATATACTATTACGTAATAGCGTATAACGTTATATAGTATTATCATATCACGTATAACGTTGCATACTATTACGTAATAACGTATAACGTTATATACTATTACTATATAACGTATAACGTTATATACTATTACTATATTACGTATAACGTTATATACTATTACTATATAACGTATAACGTTATATACTATTACTATATAACGTATAACGTTATATACTATTACTATATAACGTATAACGTTATATACTATTACTATATAACGTATAACGTTATATACTATTACGTAATAACGTATAACGTTATATAGTATTGCCATATCACGTATAACGTTGTATATTATTACGTACTAACGTATAACGTTATATACTATTACTATATAACGTATAACGTTAAATACTATTACTATATAACGTATAACGTTATATACTGTTACTATATAACGTATAACGTTATATACTATTACTATATAACGCATAACGTTATATAATATTACTATATAACGTATAACGTTATATACTATTACCATATAACGTATAACGTTATATACTATTACTATAAAACGTATAACGTTATATACTATTACCATATAACGTATAACGATATATACTATTCCGTACTATCGTATAACGTTATATACTATTACTATATAACGCATAACGTTATATACTATTACTATATAACGTATAACGTTATATACTATTACTATATTACGCATAACGTTATATAATATTACTATATAACGTATAACGTTATATGCTATTACGTAATAACGTATAACGTTATATAGTATTGCCATATCACGTATAAGGTTGTATTATATTTCGTACTAACGTATAACGTTATATACTATTACTATATAACGTATAACGTTATATACTATTACTATATAACGCATAACGTTATATAATATTACTATATAACGTATAACGTTATATACTATTACTATATAACGTATAACGTTATATAGTAATAGTATATAACGTATATCGCTATATACTATTACTATATAACGTATAACGATATATACTATTACGTATTAACGTATAACGTTATATACTATTACGTAATAGCGTATAACGTTATATAGTATTACCATATCACGCATAACGTTGTATATTATTACGTACTAACGTATAACGTTATATACTATTACTATATAACGTATAACGTTATATACTATTACTATATAACGTATAACGTTATATACTATTACTATATAACGTATAACGTTATATACTATTACTATATAACGTATAACGTTATATAGTATTGCCATATCACGTATAACGTTGTATATTATTACGTACTAACGTATAACGTCATATACTATTACTATATAACGTATAACGTTATATACTATTACTATATAACGTATAATGTTATATACTATTACTATATAACGTATAACGATATATACTATTCCGTACTATCGTATAACGTTATATACTATTACGTAATAGCGTATAACGTTATATAGTATTACCATATCACGTATAACGTTGTATATTATTACGTACTAACGTATAACGTTATATACTATTACTATATAACGTATAACGTTATATACTATTACTATATAACGCATAACGTTATATAATATTACTATATAACGTATAACGTTATATACTATTACTATATAACGTATAACGTTATATACTATTACTATATAACGTATAACGATATATACTATTCCGTATTAACGTATAACGTTATATACTATTACGTAATAGCGTATAACGTTATATACTATTACTATATAACGTATAACGATATATATTATTACGTACTAACGTATAACGTTATATACTATTACTATATAACGTATAACGTTATATACTATTACTACATAACGTATAACGATATATACTATTACGTACTATCGTATAACGTTATATACTATTACTATATAACGTATAACGATATATATTATTACGTACTAACGTATAACGTTATATACTATTACTATATAACGTATAACGTTATATACTATTACTATATAACGTATAACGTTATATACTATTACTATATAACGTATAACGTTATATACTATTACTATATAACGTATAACGTTATATACTATTACTATATATCGTATAACGTTATATACTATTACTATATAACGCATAACGTTATATAATATTACTATATAACGTATAACGTTATATAGTATTGCCATATCACGTATAACGTTGTATATTATTACGTACTAACGTATAACGTTATATACTATTACTATATAACGTATAACGTTATATACTATTACTATATAACGTATAACGTTATATACTATTACTATATAACGCATAACGTTATATAATATTACTATATAACGTATAACGTTATATACTATTACGTAATAACGTATAACGTTATATACTATTACTATAAAACGTATAACGTTATATACTATTACCATATAACGTATAACGATATATACTATTCCGTACTATCGTATAACGTTATATACTATTACTATATAACGCATAACGTTATATACTATTACTATGTAACGTATAACGTTATATACTATTACTATGCAACGCATAACGTTATATACTATTACTATATAACGTATAACATTATATACTATTACTATATAACCTTTAACGATATATACTATTACGTATTAACGTATAACGTTATATACTATTACTATATAACGTATAACGTTATATACTATTACTATGTAACATATAACGTTATATACTATTACTATATAACGTATAACGTTATATACTATTACTATATAACGTATAACGTTATATACTATTACTATATAACGTATAACGATATATACTATTCCGTACTATCGTATAACGTTATATACTATTACGTAATAGCGTATAACGTTATATAGTATTGCCATATCACGTATAACGTTGTATATTATTACGTACTAACGTATAACGTTATATACTATTACTATATAACGTATAACGTTATATACTATTACTATATAACGCATAACGTTATATAATATTAGTATATAACGTATAACGTTATATACTATTACTATATAACGTATAACGTTATATACTATTACTATATAACGTATAACGATATATTCTATTCCGTATTAACGTATAACGTTATATACTATTACTATATAACGTATAACGATATATACTATTACGTACTATCGTATAACGTTATATACTATTACTATATGACGTATAACGATATATATTATTACGTACTAACGTATAACGTTATATACTATTACTATATAACGTATAACGTTATATACTATTACTATATAACGTATAACGTTATATACTATTACTATATAACGTATAACGTTATATACTATTACTATATAACGTATAACGTTATATACTATTACTATATAACGTATAACGATATATACTATTACTATATAACGTATAACGTTATATACTATTACGTAATAACGTATAACGTTATATAGTATTGCCATATCACGTATAACGTTGTATATTATTACGTACTAACGTATAACGTTATATACTATTACTATATAACGTATAACGTTATATACTATTACTATATAACGTATAACGTTATATACTATTACTATATAACGTATAACGATATATACTATTACGTAATAGCGTATAACGTTATATAGTATTACCATATCACGTATAACGTTGTATATTATTACGTACTAACGTATAACGTTATATACTATTACTATATAACGTATAACGATATATACTATTACGTACTATCGTATAACGTTATATACTATTACTACATAACGTATAACGATATATATTATTACGTACTAACGTATAACGTTATATACTATTACTATATAACGTATAACGTTACATACTATTACTATATAACGTATAACGTTATATACTATTACTATATAACGTATAACGTTATATACTATTACTATATAACGTATAACGTTATATACTATTGCTATATAACGTATAACGTTATATACTATTACTATATAACGTATAACGATATATACTATTACATATTAACGTATAACGTTATATACTATTACGTAATAGCGTATAACGTTATATAGTATTATCATATCACGTATAACGTTGCATACTATTACGTAATAACGTATAACGTTATATACTATTACTATATAACGTATAACGTTATATACTATTACTATATTACGTATAACGTTATATACTATTACTATATAACGTATAACGTTATATACTATTACTATATAACGTATAACGTTATATACTATTACTATATAACGTATAACGTTATATACTATTACTATATAACGTATAACGTTATATACTATTACGTAATAACGTATAACGTTATATAGTATTGCCATATCACGTATAACGTTGTATATTATTACGTACTAACGTATAACGTTATATACTATTACTATATAACGTATAACGTTAAATACTATTACTATATAACGTATAACGTTATATACTATTACTATATAACGTATAACGTTATATACTATTACTATATAACGCATAACGTTATATAATATTACTATATAACGTATAACGTTATATACTATTACCATATAACGTATAACGTTATATACTATTACTATAAAACGTATAACGTTATATACTATTACCATATAACGTATAACGATATATACTATTCCGTACTATCGTATAACGTTATATACTATTACTATATAACGCATAACGTTATATACTATTACTATATAACGTATAACGTTATATACTATTACTATATTACGCATAACGTTATATAATATTACTATATAACGTATAACGTTATATGCTATTACGTAATAACGTATAACGTTATATAGTATTGCCATATCACGTATAAGGTTGTATTATATTTCGTACTAACGTATAACGTTATATACTATTACTATATAACGTATAACGTTATATACTATTACTATATAACGCATAACGTTATATAATATTACTATATAACGTATAACGTTATATACTATTACTATATAACGTATAACGTTATATAGTATTACTATATAACGTATATCGCTATATACTATTACTATATAACGTATAACGATATATACTATTACGTATTAACGTATAACGTTATATACTATTACGTAATAGCGTATAACGTTATATAGTATTACCATATCACGCATAACGTTGTATATTATTACGTACTAACGTATAACGTTATATACTATTACTATATAACGTATAACGTTATATACTATTACTATATAACGTATAACGTTATATACTATTACTATATAACGTATAACGTTATATACTATTACTATATAACGTATAACGTTATATAGTATTGCCATATCACGTATAACGTTGTATATTATTACGTACTAACGTATAACGTCATATACTATTACTATATAACGTATAACGTTATATACTATTACTATATAACGCATAACGTTATATAATATTAGTATATAACGTTTAACGTTATATACTATTACTATATAACGTATAACGTTATATACTATTACTATATAACGTATAACGATATATACTATTACGTATTAACGTATAACGTTATATACTATTACGTACTATCGTATAACGTTATATACTATTACTATATGACGTATAACGATATATATTATTACGTACTAACGTATAACGTTATATACTATTACTATATAACGTATAACGTTATATACTATTACTATATAACGTATAACGTTATATACTATTACTATATAACGTATAACGTTATATACTATTACTATATAACGCATAACGTTACATAATATTAGTATATAACGTATAACGTTATATACTATTACTATATAACGTATAACGATATATACTATTACTATATAACGTATAACGTTATATACTATTACGTAATAACGTATAACGTTATATAGTATTGCCATATCACGTATAACGTTGTATATTATTACGTACTAACGTATAACGTTATATACTATTACTATATAACGTATAACGTTATATACTATTACTATATAACGTATAACGATATATACTATTACGTACTATCGTATAACGTTATATACTATTACTATATAACGTATAGCGATATATATTATTACGTACTATCGTATAGCGTTATACACTATTACTATATAACGTATAACGTTATATACTATTCCGTATTAACGTATAACGTTGTATACTATTACGTAATAGCGTATAACGTTATATAGTATTACCATATCACGTATAACGTTGTATATTATTACGTACTAACGTATAACGTTATATACTATTACTATATAACGTATAACGATATATACTATTACGTACTATCGTATAACGTTATATACTATTACTATATAACGTATAACGATATATATTATTACGTACTAACGTATAACGTTATATAATATTACTATATAACGTATAACGTTACATACTATTACTATATAACGTATAACGTTATATACTATTACTATATAACGTATAACGTTATATACTATTACTATATAACGTATAACGTTATATACTATTACTATATAACGTATAACGTTATATACTATTGCTATATAACGTATAACGTTATATACTATTACTATATAACGTATAACGATATATACTATTACATATTAACGTATAACGTTATATACTATTACGTAATAGCGTATAACGTTATATAGTATTATCATATCACGTATAACGTTGTATACTATTACGTAATAACGTATAACGTTATAGACTATTACTATATAACGTATAACGTTATATACTATTACTATATTACGCATAACGTTATATACTATTACTATATAACGTATAACGTTATATACTATTACTATATAACGTATAACGTTATATACTATTACGTAATAACGTATAACGTTATATAGTATTACGTAATAACGTATAACGTTATATTGTATTGCCATATCACGTATAACGTTGTATATTATTACGTACTAACGTATAACGTTATATACTATTACTATATAACGTATAACGTTATATACTATTACTATATAACGTATAACGATATATACTATTACGTACTATCGTATAACGTTATATACTATTACTATATAACGTATAACGATATATATTATTACGTACTAACGTATAACGTTATATACTATTACTATATAACGTATAACGTTATATACTATTACTACATAACGTATAACGATATATACTATTACGTACTATCGTATAACGTTATATACTATTACTATATAACGTATAACGATATATATTATTACGTACTAACGTATAACGTTATATACTATTACTATATAACGTATAACGTTATATACTATTACTATATAACGCATAACGTTATATACTATTACTATGTAACGTATAACGTTATATACTATTACTATGCAACGCATAACGTTATATACTATTACTATATAACGTATAACATTATATACTATTACTATATAACCTTTAACGATATATACTATTACGTATTAACGTATAACGTTATATACTATTACTATATAACGTATAACGTTATATACTATTACTATGTAACGTATAACGTTATATACTATTACTATATAACGTATAACGTTATATACTATTACTATATAACGTATAACGTTATATACTATTACTATATAACGTATAACGATATATACTATTCCGTACTATCGTATAACGTTATATACTATTACGCAATAGCGTATAACGTTATATAGTATTACCATATCACATATAACGTTGTATATTATTACGTACTAACGTATAACGTTATATACTATTACTATATAACGTATAACGTTATATACTATTACTATATAACGCATAACGTTATATAGTAATAGTATATAACGTATAACGTTATATACTATTACTATATAACGTATAACGTTATATACTATTACTATATAACGTATAACGATATATTCTATTCCGTATTAACGTATAACGTTATATACTATTACTATATAACGTATAACGTTAAATACTATTACTATATAACGTATAACGTTATATACTATTACTATATAACGTATAACGTTATATACTATTACTATATAACGCATAACGTTATATAATATTACTATATAACGTATAACGTTATATACTATTGCCATATAACGTATAACGTTATATACTATTACTATAAAACGTATAACGTTATATACTATTACCATATAACGTATAACGATATATACTATTCCGTACTATCGTATAACGTTATATACTATTACTATATAACGCATAACGTTATATACTATTACTATATAACGTATAACGTTATATACTATTACTATATTACGCATAACGTTATATAATATTACTATATAACGTATAACGTTATATGCTATTACGTAATAACGTATAACGTTATATAGTATTGCCATATCACGTATAAGGTTGTATTATATTTCGTACTAACGTATAACGTTATATACTATTACTATATAACGTATAACGTTATATACTATTACTATATAACGCATAACGTTATATAATATTACTATATAACGTATAACGTTATATACTATTACTATATAACGTATAACGTTATATAGTAATAGTATATAACGTATATCGCTATATACTATTACTATATAACGTATAACGATATATACTATTACGTATTAACGTATAACGTTATATACTATTACGTAATAGCGTATAACGTTATATAGTATTACCATATCACGCATAACGTTGTATATTATTACGTACTAACGTATAACGTTATATACTATTACTATATAACGTATAACGTTATATACTATTACTATATAACGTATAACGTTATATACTATTACTATATAACGTATAACGTTATATACTATTACTATATAACGTATAACGTTATATACTATTACTATATATCGTATAACGTTATATACTATTACTATATAACGCATAACGTTATATAATATTACTATATAACGTATAACGTTATATACTATTACGTAATAACGTATAACGTTATATACTATTACTATAAAACGTATAACGTTATATACTATTACTATGCAACGCATAACGTTATATACTATTACTACGTATAACATTATATACTATTACTATATAACCTTTAACGATATATACTATTACGTATTAACGTATAACGTTATATACTATTACTATATAACGTATAACGTTATATACTATTACTATGTAACGTATAACGTTATATACTATTACTATATAACGTATAACGTTATATACTATTACTATATAACGTATAACGTTATATACTATTACTATATAACGTATAACGATATATACTATTCCGTACTATCGTATAACGTTATATACTATTACGTAATAGCGTATAACGTTATATAGTATTACCATATCACGTATAACGTTGTATATTATTACGTACTAACGTATAACGTTATATACTATTACTATATAACGTATAACGTTATATACTATTACTATATAACGCATAACGTTATATAGTAATAGTATATAACGTATAACGTTATATACTATTACTATATAACGTATAACGTTATATACTATTACTATATAACGTATAACGATATATTCTATTCCGTATTAACGTATAACGTTATATACTATTACTATATAACGTATAACGATATATACTATTACGTACTATCGTATAACGTTATATACTATTACTATATGACGTATAACGATATATATTATTACGTACTAACGTATAACGTTATATACTATTACTATATAACGTATAACGTTATATACTATTACTATATAACGTATAACGTTATATACTATTACTATATAACGTATAACGTTATATACTATTACTATATAACGTATAACGTTATATACTATTACTATATAACGTATAACGATATATACTATTACTATACAACGTATAACGTTATATACTATTACGTAATAACGTATAACGTTATATAGTATTGCCATATCACGTATAACGTTGTATATTATTACGTACTAACGTATAACGTTATATACTATTACTATATAACGTATAACGTTATATACTATTACTATATAACGTATAACGATATATACTATTACGTAATAGCGTATAACGTTATATAGTATTACCATATCACGTATAACGTTGTATATTATTACGTACTAACGTATAACGTTATATAGTATTAGTATATAACGTATAACGATATATACTATTACGTACTATCGTATAACGTTATATACTATTACTACATAACGTATAACGATATATATTATTACGTACTAACGTATAACGTTATATACTATTACTATATAACGTATAACGTTACATACTATTACTATATAACGTATAACGTTATATACTATTACTATATAACGTATAACGTTATATACTATTACTATATAACGTATAACGTTATATACTATTGCTATATAACGTATAACGTTATATACTATTACTATATAACGTATAACGATATATACTATTACATATTAACGTATAACGTTATATACTATTACGTAATAGCGTATAACGTTATATAGTATTATCATATCACGTATAACGTTGTATACTATTACGTAATAACGTATAACGTTATATACTATTACTATATAACGTATAACGTTATATACTATTACTATATTACGTATAACGTTATATACTATTACTATATAACGTATAACGTTATATACTATTACTATATAACGTATAACGTTATATACTATTACTATATAACGTATAACGTTATATACTACTACTATATAACGTATAACGTTATATACTATTACGTAATAACGTATAACGTTATATACTATTACGTAATAACGTATAACGTTATATAGTATTGCCATATCACGTATAACGTTGTATATTATTACGTACTAACGTATAACGTTATATACTATTACTATATAACGTATAACGTTAAATACTATTACTATATAACGTATAACGTTATATACTATTACTATATAACGTATAACGTTATATACTATTACTATATAACGCATAACGTTATATAATATTACTATATAACGTATAACGTTATATACTATTACCATATAACGTATAACGTTATATACTATTACTATAAAACGTATAACGTTATATACTATTACCATATAACGTATAACGATATATACTATTCCGTACTATCGTATAACGTTATATACTATTACTATATAACGCATAACGTTATATACTATTACTATATAACGTATAACGTTATATACTATTACTATATTACGCATAACGTTATATAATATTACTATATAACGTATAACGTTATATGCTATTACGTAATAACGTATAACGTTATATAGTATTGCCATATCACGTATAAGGTTGTATTATATTTCGTACTAACGTATAACGTTATATACTATTACTATATAACGTATAACGTTATATACTATTACTATATAACGCATAACGTTATATAATATTACTATATAACGTATAACGTTATATACTATTACTATATAACGTATAACGTTATATAGTAATATTATATAACGTATATCGCTATATACTATTACTATATAACGTATAACGATATATACTATTACGTATTAACGTATAACGTTATATACTATTACGTAATAGCGTATAACGTTATATAGTATTACCATATCACGCATAACGTTGTATATTATTACGTACTAACGTATAACGTTATATACTATTACTATATAACGTATAACGTTATATACTATTACTATATAACGTATAACGTTATATACTATTACTATATAACGTATAACGTTATATACTATTACTATATAACGTTATACGTTATATAGTATTGCCATATCACGTATAACGTTGTATATTATTACGTACTAACGTATAACGTCATATACTATTACTATATAACGTATAACGTTATATACTATTACTATATAACGTATAATGTTATATACTATTACTATATAACGTATAACGATATATACTATTCCGTACTATCGTATAACGTTATATACTATTACGTAATAGCGTATAACGTTATATAGTATTACCATATCACGTATAACGTTGTATATTGTTACGTACTAACGTATAACGTTATATACTATTACTATATAACGTATAACGTTATATACTATTACTATATAACGTATAACGTTATATAGTAATAGTATATAACGTATAACGTTATATACTATTACTATATAACGTATAACGTTATATACTATTACTATATAACGTATAACGATATATACTATTACGTATTAACGTATAACGTTATATACTATTACGTACTATCGTATAACGTTATATACTATTACTATATGACGTATAACGATATATATTATTACGTACTAACGTATAACGTTATATACTATTACTATATAACGTATAACGTTATATAGTATTACCATATCACGCATAACGTTGTATATTATTACGTACTAACGTATAACGTTATATACTATTACTATATAACGTATAACGTTATATACTATTACGTAATAACGTATAACGTTATATACTATTACTATATAACGTATAACGTTATATACTATTGCTATATAACGTATAACGTTATATACTATTACTATATAACGTATAACGATATATACTATTACGTACTATCGTATAACGTTATATACTATTACTATATAACGTATAACGATATATATTATTACGTACTAACGTATAGCGTTATACACTATTACTATATAACGTATAACGTTATATACTATTCCGTATTAACGTATAACGTTGTATACTATTACGTAATAGCGTATAACGTTATATAGTATTACCATATCACGTATAACGTTGTATATTATTACGTACTAACGTATAACGTTATAGACTATTACTATATAACGTATAACGTTATATACTATTACTATATTACGCATAACGTTATATACTATTACTATATAACGTATAACGTTATATACTATTACTATATAACGTATAACGTTATATACTATTACGTAATAACGTATAACGTTATATAGTATTACGTAATAACGTATAACGTTATATTGTATTGCCATATCACGTATAACGTTGTATATTATTACGTACTAACGTATAACGTTATATACTATTACTATATAACGTATAACGTTATATACTATTACTATATAACGTATAACGATATATACTATTACGTACTATCGTATAACGTTATATACTATTACTATATAACGTATAACGATATATATTATTACGTACTAACGTATAACGTTATATACTATTACTATATAACGTATAACGTTATATACTATTACTACATAACGTATAACGATATATACTATTACGTACTATCGTATAACGTTATATACTATTACTATATAACGTATAACGATATATATTATTACGTACTAACGTATAACGTTATATACTATTACTATATAACGTATAACGTTATATACTATTACTATATAACGCATAACGTTATATACTATTACTATGTAACGTATAACGTTATATACTATTACTATGCAACGCATAACGTTATATACTATTACTATATAACGTATAACATTATATACTATTACTATATAACCTTTAACGATATATACTATTACGTATTAACGTATAACGTTATATACTATTACTATATAACGTATAACGTTATATACTATTACTATGTAACGTATAACGTTATATACTATTACTATATAACGTATAACGTTATATACTATTACTATATAACGTATAACGTTATATACTATTACTATATAACGTATAACGATATATACTATTCCGTACTATCGTATAACGTTATATACTATTACGTAATAGCGTATAACGTTATATAGTATTACCATATCACATATAACGTTGTATATTATTACGTACTAACGTATAACGTTATATACTATTACTATATAACGTATAACGATATATACTATTCCGTACTATCGTATAACGATATATACTATTACGTACTATCGTATAACGTTATATACTATTACTATATAACGTATAACGATATATATTATTACGTACTAACGTATAACGTTATATACTATTACTATATAACGTATAACGTTATATACTATTACTATATAACGTATAACGTTATATACTATTACTATATATCGTATAACGTTATATAGTAATAGTATATAACGCATAACGTTATATAATATTACTATATAACGTATAACGTTATATAGTATTGCCATATCACGTATAACGTTGTATATTATTACGTACTAACGTATAACGTTATATACTATTACTATATAACGTATAACGTTATATACTATTACTATATAACGTATAACGTTATATACTATTACTATATAACGCATAACGTTATATAATATTACTATATAACGTATAACGTTATATACTATTACGTAATAACGTATAACGTTATATACTATTACTATAAAACGTATAACGTTATATACTATTACCATATAACGTATAACGATATATACTATTCCGTACTATCGTATAACGTTATATACTATTACTATATAACGCATAACGTTATATACTATTACTATGTAACGTATAACGTTATATACTATTACTATGCAACGCATAACGTTATATACTATTACTACGTATAACATTATATACTATTACTATATAACCTTTAACGATATATACTATTACGTATTAACGTATAACGTTATATACTATTACTATATAACGTATAACGTTATATACTATTACTATGTAACGTATAACGTTATATACTATTACTATATAACGTATAACGTTATATACTATTACTATATAACGTATAACGTTATATACTATTACTATATAACGTATAACGTTATATACTATTACTATATAACGTATAACGATATATACTATTCCGTACTATCGTATAACGTTATATACTATTACGTAATAGCGTATAACGTTATATAGTATTACCATATCACGTATAACGTTGTATATTATTACGTACTAACGTATAACGTTATATACTATTACTATATAACGTATAACGTTATATACTATTACTATATAACGCATAACGTTATATAATATTAGTATATAACGTATAACGTTATATACTATTACTATATAACGTATAACGTTATATACTATTACTATATAACGTATAACGATATATTCTATTCCGTATTAACGTATAACGTTATATACTATTACTATATAACGTATAACGATATATACTATTACGTACTATCGTATAACGTTATATACTATTACTATATGACGTATAACGATATATATTATTACGTACTAACGTATAACGTTATATACTATTACTATATAACGTATAACGTTATATACTATTACTATATAACGTATAACGTTATATACTATTACTATATAACGTATAACGTTATATACTATTACTATATAACGTATAACGTTATATACTATTACTATATAACGTATAACGATATATACTATTACTATATAACGTATAACGTTATATACTATTACGTAATAACGTATAACGTTATATAGTATTGCCATATCACGTATAACGTTGTATATTATTACGTACTAACGTATAACGTTATATACTATTACTATATAACGTATAACGTTATATACTATTACTATATAACGTATAACGATATATACTATTACGTAATAGCGTATAACGTTATATAGTATTACCATATCACGTATAACGTTGTATATTATTACGTACTAACGTATAACGTTATATACTATTACTATATAACGTATAACGATATATACTATTACGTACTATCGTATAACGTTATATACTATTACTACATAACGTATAACGATATATATTATTACGTACTAACGTATAACGTTATATACTATTACTATATAACGTATAACGTTACATACTATTACTATATAACGTATAACGTTATATACTATTACTATATAACGTATAACGTTATATACTATTACTATATAACGTATAACGTTATATACTATTGCTATATAACGTATAACGTTATATACTATTACTATATAACGTATAACGATATATACTATTACATATTAACGTATAACGTTATATACTATTACGTAATAGCGTATAACGTTATATAGTATTATCATATCACGTATAACGTTGTATACTATTACGTAATAACGTATAACGTTATATACTATTACTATATAACGTATAACGTTATATACTATTACTATATTACGTATAACGTTATATACTATTACTATATAACGTATAGCGTTATATACTATTACTATATAACGTATAACGTTATATACTATTACTATATAACGTATAACGTTATATACTACTACTATATAACGTATAACGTTATATACTATTACGTAATAACGTATAACGTTATATACTATTACGTAATAACGTATAACGTTATATAGTATTGCCATATCACGTATAACGTTGTATATTATTACGTACTAACGTATAACGTTATATACTATTACTATATAACGTATAACGTTAAATACTATTACTATATAACGTATAACGTTATATACTATTACTATATAACGTATAACGTTATATACTATTACTATATAACGCATAACGTTATATAATATTACTATATAACGTATAACGTTATATACTATTACCATATAACGTATAACGTTATATACTATTACTATAAAACGTATAACGTTATATACTATTACCATATAACGTATAACGATATATACTATTCCGTACTATCGTATAACGTTATATACTATTACTATATAACGCATAACGTTATATACTATTACTATATAACGTATAACGTTATATACTATTACTATATTACGCATAACGTTATATAATATTACTATATAACGTATAACGTTATATGCTATTACGTAATAACGTATAACGTTATATAGTATTGCCATATCACGTATAAGGTTGTATTATATTTCGTACTAACGTATAACGTTATATACTATTACTATATAACGTATAACGTTATATACTATTACTATATAACGCATAACGTTATATAATATTACTATATAACGTATAACGTTATATACTATTACTATATAACGTATAACGTTATATAGTATTACTATATAACGTATATCGCTATATACTATTACTATATAACGTATAACGATATATACTATTACGTATTAACGTATAACGTTATATACTATTACGTAATAGCGTATAACGTTATATAGTATTACCATATCACGCATAACGTTGTATATTATTACGTACTAACGTATAACGTTATATACTATTACTATATAACGTATAACGTTATATACTATTACTATATAACGTATAACGTTATATACTATTACTATATAACGTATAACGTTATATACTATTACTATATAACGTATAACGTTATATAGTATTGCCATATCACGTATAACGTTGTATATTATTACGTACTAACGTATAACGTCATATACTATTACTATATAACGTATAACGTTATATACTATTACTATATAACGTATAATGTTATATACTATTACTATATAACGTATAACGATATATACTATTCCGTACTATCGTATAACGTTATATACTATTACGTAATAGCGTATAACGTTATATAGTATTACCATATCACGTATAACGTTGTATATTGTTACGTACTAACGTATAACGTTATATACTATTACTATATAACGTATAACGTTATATACTATTACTATATAACGCATAACGTTATATAATATTAGTATATAACGTATAACGTTATATACTATTACTATATAACGTATAACGTTATATACTATTACTATATAACGTATAACGATATATTCTATTCCGTATTAACGTATAACGTTATATACTATTACTATATAACGTATAACGTTAAATACTATTACTATATAACGTATAACGTTATATACTATTACTATATAACGTATAACGTTATATACTATTACTATATAACGCATAACGTTATATAATATTACTATATAACGTATAACGTTATATACTATTGCCATATAACGTATAACGTTATATACTATTACTATAAAACGTATAACGTTATATACTATTACCATATAACGTATAACGATATATACTATTCCGTACTATCGTATAACGTTATATACTATTACTATATAACGCATAACGTTATATACTATTACTATATAACGTATAACGTTATATACTATTACTATATTACGCATAACGTTATATAATATTACTATATAACGTATAACGTTATATGCTATTACGTAATAACGTATAACGTTATATAGTATTGCCATATCACGTATAAGGTTGTATTATATTTCGTACTAACGTATAACGTTATATACTATTACTATATAACGTATAACGTTATATACTATTACTATATAACGCATAACGTTATATAATATTACTATATAACGTATAACGTTATATACTATTACTATATAACGTATAACGTTATATAGTATTACTATATAACGTATATCGCTATATACTATTACTATATAACGTATAACGATATATACTATTACGTATTAACGTATAACGTTATATACTATTACGTAATAGCGTATAACGTTATATAGTATTACCATATCACGCATAACGTTGTATATTATTACGTACTAACGTATAACGTTATATACTATTACTATATAACGTATAACGTTATATACTATTACTATATAACGTATAACGTTATATACTATTACTATATAACGTATAACGTTATATACTATTACTATATAACGTATAACGTTATATACTATTACTATATATCGTATAACGTTATATACTATTACTATATAACGCATAACGTTATATAATATTACTATATAACGTATAACGTTATATAGTATTGCCATATCACGTATAACGTTGTATATTATTACGTACTAACGTATAACGTTATATACTATTACTATATAACGTATAACGTTATATACTATTACTATATAACGTATAACGTTATATACTATTACTATATAACGCATAACGTTATATAATATTACTATATAACGTATAACGTTATATACTATTACGTAATAACGTATAACGTTATATACTATTACTATAAAACGTATAACGTTATATACTATTACCATATAACGTATAACGATATATACTATTCCGTACTATCGTATAACGTTATATACTATTACTATATAACGCATAACGTTATATACTATTACTATGTAACGTATAACGTTATATACTATTACTATGCAACGCATAACGTTATATACTATTACTACGTATAACATTATATACTATTACTATATAACCTTTAACGATATATACTATTACGTATTAACGTATAACGTTATATACTATTACTATATAACGTATAACGTTATATACTATTACTATGTAACGTATAACGTTATATACTATTACTATATAACGTATAACGTTATATACTATTACTATATAACGTATAACGTTATATACTATTACTATATAACGTATAACGATATATACTATTCCGTACTATCGTATAACGTTATATACTATTACGTAATAGCGTATAACGTTATATAGTATTACCATATCACGTATAACGTTGTATATTATTACGTACTAACGTATAACGTTATATACTATTACTATATAACGTATAACGTTATATACTATTACTATATAACGCATAACGTTATATAATATTAGTATATAACGTATAACGTTATATACTATTACTATATAACGTATAACGTTATATACTATTACTATATAACGTATAACGATATATTCTATTCCGTATTAACGTATAACGTTATATACTATTACTATATAACGTATAACGATATATACTATTACGTACTATCGTATAACGTTATATACTATTACTATATGACGTATAACGATATATATTATTACGTACTAACGTATAACGTTATATACTATTACTATATAACGTATAACGTTATATACTATTACTATATAACGTATAACGTTATATACTATTACTATATAACGTATAACGTTATATACTATTACTATATAACGTATAACGTTATATACTATTACTATATAACGTATAACGATATATACTATTACTATACAACGTATAACGTTATATACTATTACGTAATAACGTATAACGTTATATAGTATTGCCATATCACGTATAACGTTGTATATTATTACGTACTAACGTATAACGTTATATACTATTACTATATAACGTATAACGTTATATACTATTACTATATAACGTTATATACTATTACGTAATAGCGTATAACGTTATATAGTATTACCATATCACGTATAACGTTGTATATTATTACGTACTAACGTATAACGTTATATACTATTACTATATAACGTATAACGATATATACTATTACGTACTATCGTATAACGTTATATACTATTACTACATAACGTATAACGATATATATTATTACGTACTAACGTATAACGTTATATACTATTACTATATAACGTATAACGTTACATACTATTACTATATAACGTATAACGTTATATACTATTACTATATAACGTATAACGTTATATACTATTACTATATAACGTATAACGTTATATACTATTACTATATAACGTATAACGTTATATACTATTACTATATAACGTATAACGATATATACTATTACATATTAACGTATAACGTTATATACTATTACGTAATAGCGTATAACGTTATATAGTATTATCATATCACGTATAACGTTGTATACTATTACGTAATAACGTATAACGTTATATACTATTACTATATAACGTATAACGTTATATACTATTACTATATTACGTATAACGTTATATACTATTACTATATAACGTATAACGTTATATACTATTACTATATAACGTATAACGTTATATACTATTACTATATAACGTATAACGTTATATACTACTACTATATAACGTATAACGTTATATACTATTACGTAATAACGTATAACGTTATATACTATTACGTAATAACGTATAACGTTATATAGTATTGCCATATCACGTATAACGTTGTATATTATTACGTACTAACGTATAACGTTATATACTATTACTATATAACGTATAACGTTAAATACTATTACTATATAACGTATAACGTTATATACTATTACTATATAACGTATAACGTTATATACTATTACTATATAACGCATAACGTTATATAATATTACTATATAACGTATAACGTTATATACTATTACCATATAACGTATAACGTTATATACTATTACTATAAAACGTATAACGTTATATACTATTACCATATAACGTATAACGATATATACTATTCCGTACTATCGTATAACGTTATATACTATTACTATATAACGCATAACGTTATATACTATTACTATATAACGTATAACGTTATATACTATTACTATATTACGCATAACGTTATATAATATTACTATATAACGTATAACGTTATATGCTATTACGTAATAACGTATAACGTTATATAGTATTGCCATATCACGTATAAGGTTGTATTATATTTCGTACTAACGTATAACGTTATATACTATTACTATATAACGTATAACGTTATATACTATTACTATATAACGCATAACGTTATATAATATTACTATATAACGTATAACGTTATATACTATTACTATATAACGTATAACGTTATATAGTAATAGTATATAACGTATATCGCTATATACTATTACTATATAACGTATAACGATATATACTATTACGTATTAACGTATAACGTTATATACTATTACGTAATAGCGTATAACGTTATATAGTATTACCATATCACGCATAACGTTGTATATTATTACGTACTAACGTATAACGTTATATACTATTACTATATAACGTATAACGTTATATACTATTACTATATAACGTATAACGTTATATACTATTACTATATAACGTATAACGTTATATACTATTACTATATAACGTATAACGTTATATAGTATTGCCATATCACGTATAACGTTGTATATTATTACGTACTAACGTATAACGTCATATACTATTACTATATAACGTATAACGTTATATACTATTACTATATAACGTATAATGTTATATACTATTACTATATAACGTATAACGATATATACTATTCCGTACTATCGTATAACGTTATATACTATTACGTAATAGCGTATAACGTTATATAGTATTACCATATCACGTATAACGTTGTATATTATTACGTACTAACGTATAACGTTATATACTATTACTATATAACGTATAACGTTATATACTATTACTATATAACGCATAACGTTATATAATATTAGTATATAACGTATAACGTTATATACTATTACTATATAACGTATAACGTTATATACTATTACTATATAACGTATAACGATATATACTATTACGTATTAACGTATAACGTTATATACTATTACGTACTATCGTATAACGTTATATACTATTACTATATAACGTATAACGATATATATTATTACGTACTAACGTATAACGTTATATACTATTACTATATAACGTATAACGTTATATAGTATTACCATATCACGCATAACGTTGTATATTATTACGTACTAACGTATAACGTTATATACTATTACTATATAACGTATAACGTTATATACTATTACGTAATAACGTATAACGTTATATACTATTACTATATAACGTATAACGTTATATACTATTGCTATATAACGTATAACGTTATATACTATTACTATATAACGTATAACGATATATACTATTACGTACTATCGTATAACGTTATATACTATTACTATATAACGTATAACGATATATATTATTACGTACTAACGTATAGCGTTATACACTATTACTATATAACGTATAACGTTATATACTATTCCGTATTAACGTATAACGTTGTATACTATTACGTAATAGCGTATAACGTTATATAGTATTACCATATCACGTATAACGTTGTATATTATTACGTACTAACGTATAACGTTATATACTATTACTATATAACGTATAACGATATATACTATTACGTACTATCGTATAACGTTATATACTATTACTATATAACGTATAACGATATATATTATTACGTACTAACGTATAACGTTATATACTATTACTATATAACGTATAACGTTACATACTATTACTATATAACGTATAACGTTATATACTATTACTATATAACGTATAACGTTATATACTATTACTATATAACGTATAACGTTATATACTATTCCGTATTAACGTATAACGTTGTATACTATTACGTAATAGCGTATAACGTTATATAGTATTACCATATCACGTATAACGTTGTATACTATTACGTACTATCGTATAACGTTATATACTATTACTATATGACGTATAACGATATATACTATTACGTACTAACGTATAACGTTATATACTATTACTATATAACGTATAACGTTATATACTATTACTATATAACGTATAACGATATATACTATTACGTACTATCGTATAACGGTATATACTATTACTATATTACGTATAACGATATATATTATTACGTACTAACGTATAGCGTTATACACTATTACTATATAACGTATAACGTTATATACTATTCCGTATTAACGTATAACGTTGTATACTATTACGTAATAGCGTATAACGTTATATAGTATTACCATATCACGTATAACGTTGTATATTATTACGTACTAACGTATAACGTTATATACTATTACTATATAACGTATAACGTTATATACTATTACTATATAACGTATAACGATATATACTATTACGTAATAGCGTATAACGTTATATAGTATTACCATATCACGTATAACGTTGTATATTATTACGTACTAACGTATAACGTTATATACTATTACTATATAACGCATAACGTTATATAATATTATTATATAACGTATAACGTTATATACTATTACGTAATAACGTATAACGTTATATACTATTACTATAAAACGTATAACGTTATATACTATTACCATATAACGTATAACGATATATACTATTCCGTACTATCGTATAACGTTATATACTATTACTATATAACGCATAACGTTATATACTATTACTATGTAACGTATAACGTTATATACTATTACTATGCAACGCATAACGTTATATACTATTACTATATAACGTATAACATTATATAATATTACTATATAACCTTTAACGATATATACTATTACGTATTAACGTATAACGTTATATACTATTACTATATAACGTATAACGTTATATACTATTACTATGTAACGTATAACGTTATATACTATTACTATATAACGTATAACGTTATATACTATTACTATATAACGTATAACGTTATATACTATTACTATATAACGTATAACGATATATACTATTCCGTACTATCGTATAACGTTATATACTATTACGTAATAGCGTATAACGTTATATAGTATTACCATATCACATATAACGTTGTATATTATTACGTACTAACGTATAACGTTATATACTATTACTATATAACGTATAACGTTATATACTATTACTATATAACGCATAACGTTATATAATATTAGTATATAACGTATAACGTTATATACTATTACTATATAACGTATAACGTTATATACTATTACTATATAACGTATAACGATATATTCTATTCCGTATTAACGTATAACGTTATATACTATTACTATATAACGTATAACGTTAAATACTATTACTATATAACGTATAACGTTATATACTATTACTATATAACGTATAACGTTATATACTATTACTATATAACGCATAACGTTATATAATATTACTATATAACGTATAACGTTATATACTATTGGCATATAACGTATAACGTTATATACTATTACTATAAAACGTATAACGTTATATACTATTACCATATAACGTATAACGATATATACTATTCCGTACTATCGTATAACGTTATATACTATTACTATATAACGCATAACGTTATATACTATTACTATATAACGTATAACGTTATATACTATTACTATATTACGCATAACGTTATATAATATTACTATATAACGTATAACGTTATATGCTATTACGTAATAACGTATAACGTTATATAGTATTGCCATATCACGTATAAGGTTGTATTATATTTCGTACTAACGTATAACGTTATATACTATTTCTATATAACGTATAACGTTATATACTATTACTATATAACGCATAACGTTATATAATATTACTATATAACGTATAACGTTATATACTATTACTATATAACGTATAACGTTATATAGTATTACTATATAACGTATATCGCTATATACTATTACTATATAACGTATAACGATATATACTATTACGTATTAACGTATAACGTTATATACTATTACGTAATAGCGTATAACGTTATATAGTATTACCATATCACGCATAACGTTGTATATTATTACGTACTAACGTATAACGTTATATACTATTACTATATAACGTATAACGTTATATACTATTACTATATAACGTATAACGTTATATACTATTACTATATAACGTATAACGTTATATACTATTACTATATAACGTATAACGTTATATACTATTACTATATATCGTATAACGTTATATACTATTACTATATAACGCATAACGTTATATAATATTACTATATAACGTATAACGTTATATAGTATTGCCATATCACGTATAACGTTGTATATTATTACGTACTAACGTATAACGTTATATACTATTACTATATAACGTATAACGTTATATACTATTACTATATAACGTATAACGTTATATACTATTACTATATAACGCATAACGTTATATACTATTACTATATAACGTATAACGTTATATACTATTACTATATAACGTATAACGTTATATACTATTACTATATAACGTATAACGATATATACTATTACTATATAACGTATAACGTTATATACTATTACGTAATAACGTATAACGTTATATAGTATTGCCATATCACGTATAACGTTGTATATTATTACGTACTAACGTATAACGTTATATACTATTACTATATAACGTATAACGTTATATACTATTACTATATTACGTATAACGTTATATACTATTACTATATAACGTATAACGTTATATACTATTACTATATAACGTATAACGTTATATACTATTACTATATAACGTATAACGTTATATACTACTACTATATAACGTATAACGTTATATACTATTACGTAATAACGTATAACGTTATATACTATTACGTAATAACGTATAACGTTATATAGTATTGCCATATCACGTATAACGTTGTATATTATTACGTACTAACGTATAACGTTATATACTATTACTATATAACGTATAACGTTAAATACTATTACTATATAACGTATAACGTTATATACTATTACTATATAACGTATAACGTTATATACTATTACTATATAACGCATAACGTTAAATAATATTACTATATAACGTATAACGTTATATACTATTACCATATAACGTATAACGTTATATACTATTACTATAAAACGTATAACGTTATATACTATTACCATATAACGTATAACGATATATAATATTCCGTACTATCGTATAACGTTATATACTATTACTATATAACGCATAACGTTATATACTATTACTATATAACGTATAACGTTATATACTATTACTATATTACGCATAACGTTATATAATATTACTATATAACGTATAACGTTATATGCTATTACGTAATAACGTATAACGTTATATAGTATTGCCATATCACGTATAAGGTTGTATTATATTTCGTACTAACGTATAACGTTATATACTATTACTATATAACGTATAACGTTATATACTATTACTATATAACGCATAACGTTATATAATATTACTATATAACGTATAACGTTATATACTATTACTATATAACGTATAACGTTATATAGTAATAGTATATAACGTATATCGCTATATACTATTACTATATAACGTATAACGATATATACTATTACGTATTAACGTATAACGTTATATACTATTACGTAATAGCGTATAACGTTATATAGTATTACCATATCACGCATAACGTTGTATATTATTACGTACTAACGTATAACGTTATATACTATTACTATATAACGTATAACGTTATATACTATTACTATATAACGTATAACGTTATATACTATTACTATATAACGTATAACGTTATATACTATTACTATATAACGTATAACGTTATATAGTATTGCCATATCACGTATAACGTTGTATATTATTACGTACTAACGTATAACGTCATATACTATTACTATATAACGTATAACGTTATATACTATTACTATATAACGTATAATGTTATATACTATTACTATATAACGTATAACGATATATACTATTCCGTACTATCGTATAACGTTATATACTATTACGTAATAGCGTATAACGTTATATAGTAATACCATATCACGTATAACGTTGTATATTATTACGTACTAACGTATAACGTTATATACTATTACTATATAACGTATAACGTTATATACTATTACTATATAACGCATAACGTTATATAATATTAGTATATAACGTATAACGTTATATACTATTACTATATAACGTATAACGTTATATACTATTACTATATAACGTATAACGATATATACTATTACGTATTAACGTATAACGTTATATACTATTACGTACTATCGTATAACGTTATATACTATTACTATATGACGTATAACGATATATATTATTACGTACTAACGTATAACGTTATATACTATTACTATATAACGTATAACGTTATATAGTATTACCATATCACGCATAACGTTGTATATTATTACGTACTAACGTATAACGTTATATACTATTACTATATAACGTATAACGTTATATACTATTACTATATAACGTATAACGTTATATACTATTACTATATAACGTATAACGTTATATACTATTGCTATATAACGTATAACGTTATATACTATTACTATATAACGTATAACGATATATACTATTACGTACTATCGTATAACGTTATATACTATTACTATATAACGTATAACGATATATATTATTACGTACTAACGTATAGCGTTATACACTATTACTATATAACGTATAACGTTATATACTATTCCGTATTAACGTATAACGTTGTATACTATTACGTAATAGCGTATAACGTTATATAGTATTACCATATCACGTATAACGTTGTATATTATTACGTACTAACGTATAACGTTATATACTATTACTATATAACGTATAACGATATATACTATTACGTACTATCGTATAACGTTATATACTATTACTACATAACGTATAACGATATATATTATTACGTACTAACGTATAACGTTATATACTATTACTATATAACGTATAACGTTACATACTATTACTATATAACGTATAACGTTATATACTATTACTATATAACGTATAACGTTATATACTATTACTATATAACGTATAACGTTATATACTATTGCTATATAACGTATAACGTTATATACTATTACTATATAACGTATAACGATATATACTATTACATATTAACGTATAACGTTATATACTATTACGTAATAGCGTATAACGTTATATAGTATTATCATATCACGTATAACGTTGTATACTATTACGTAATAACGTATAACGTTATATACTATTACTATATAACCTATAACGTTATATACTATTACTATATTACGTATAACGTTATATACTATTACTATATAACGTATAACGTTATATACTATTACTATATAACGTATAACGTTATATACTATTACTATATAACGTATAACGTTATATACTACTACTATATAACGTATAACGTTATATACTATTACGTAATAACGTATAACGTTATATACTATTACGTACTATCGTATAACGTTATATACTATTACTATATGACGTATAACGATATATATTATTACGTACTAACGTATAACGTTATATACTATTACTATATAACGTATAACGTTATATAGTATTACCATATCACGCATAACGTTGTATATTATTACGTACTAACGTATAACGTTATATACTATTACTATATAACGTATAACGTTATATACTATTACTATATAACGTATAACGTTATATACTATTACTATATAACGTATAACGTTATATACTATTGCTATATAACGTATAACGTTATATACTATTACTATATAACGTATAACGATATATACTATTACGTACTATCGTATAACGTTATATACTATTACTATATAACGTATAACGATATATATTATTACGTACTAACGTATAGCGTTATACACTATTACTATATAACGTATAACGTTATATACTATTCCGTATTAACGTATAACGTTGTATACTATTACGTAATAGCGTATAACGTTATATAGTATTACCATATCACGTATAACGTTGTATATTATTACGTACTAACGTATAACGTTATATACTATTACTATATAACGTATAACGATATATACTATTACGTACTATCGTATAACGTTATATACTATTACTACATAACGTATAACGATATATATTATTACGTACTAACGTATAACGTTATATACTATTACTATATAACGTATAACGTTACATACTATTACTATATAACGTATAACGTTATATACTATTACTATATAACGTATAACGTTATATACTATTACTATATAACGTATAACGTTATATACTATTGCTATATAACGTATAACGTTATATACTATTACTATATAACGTATAACGATATATACTATTACATATTAACGTATAACGTTATATACTATTACGTAATAGCGTATAACGTTATATAGTATTATCATATCACGTATAACGTTGTATACTAATACGTAATAACGTATAACGTTATATACTATTACTATATAACCTATAACGTTATATACTATTACTATATTACGTATAACGTTATATACTATTACTATATAACGTATAACGTTATATACTATTACTATATAACGTATAACGTTATATACTATTACTATATAACGTATAACGTTATATACTACTACTATATAACGTATAACGTTATATACTATTACGTAATAACGTATAACGTTATATACTATTACGTAATAACGTATAACGTTATATAGTATTGCCATATCACGTATAACGTTGTATACTAATACGTAATAACGTATAACGTTATATACTATTACTATATAACCTATAACGTTATATACTATTACTATATTACGTATAACGTTATATACTATTACTATATAACGCATAACGTTATATAATATTACTATATAACGTATAACGTTATATACTATTACCATATAACGTATAACGTTATATACTATTACTATAAAACGTATAACGTTATATACTATTACCATATAACGTATAACGATATATAATATTCCGTACTATCGTATAACGTTATATACTATTACTATATAACGCATAACGTTATATACTATTACTATATAACGTATAACGTTATATACTATTACTATATTACGCATAACGTTATATAATATTACTATATAACGTATAACGTTATATGCTATTACGTAATAACGTATAACGTTATATAGTATTGCCATATCACGTATAAGGTTGTATTATATTTCGTACTAACGTATAACGTTATATACTATTACTATATAACGTATAACGTTATATACTATTACTATATAACGCATAACGTTATATAATATTACTATATAACGTATAACGTTATATACTATTACTATATAACGTATAACGTTATATAGTAATAGTATATAACGTATATCGCTATATACTATTACTATATAACGTATAACGATATATACTATTACGTATTAACGTATAACGTTATATACTATTACGTAATAGCGTATAACGTTATATAGTATTACCATATCACGCATAACGTTGTATATTATTACGTACTAACGTATAACGTTATATACTATTACTATATAACGTATAACGTTATATACTATTACTATATAACGTATAACGTTATATACTATTACTATATAACGTATAACGTTATATACTATTACTATATAACGTATAACGTTATATAGTATTGCCATATCACGTATAACGTTGTATATTATTACGTACTAACGTATAACGTCATATACTATTACTATATAACGTATAACGTTATATACTATTACTACATAACGTATAATGTTATATACTATTACTATATAACGTATAACGATATATACTATTCCGTACTATCGTATAACGTTATATACTATTACGTAATAGCGTATAACGTTATATAGTATTACCATATCACGTATAACGTTGTATATTATTACGTACTAACGTATAACGTTATATACTATTACTATATAACGTATAACGTTATATACTATTACTATATAACGCATAACGTTATATAATATTAGTATATAACGTATAACGTTATATACTATTACTATATAACGTATAACGTTATATACTATTACTATATAACGTATAACGATATATACTATTACGTATTAACGTATAACGTTATATACTATTACGTACTATCGTATAACGTTATATACTATTACTATATGACGTATAACGATATATATTATTACGTACTAACGTATAACGTTATATACTATTACTATATAACGTATAACGTTATATAGTATTACCATATCACGCATAACGTTGTATATTATTACGTACTAACGTATAACGTTATATACTATTACTATATAACGTATAACGTTATATACTATTACTATATAACGTATAACGTTATATACTATTACTATATAACGTATAACGTTATATACTATTGCTATATAACGTATAACGTTATATACTATTACTATATAACGTATAACGATATATACTATTACGTACTATCGTATAACGTTATATACTATTACTATATAACGTATAACGATATATATTATTACGTACTAACGTATAGCGTTATACACTATTACTATATAACGTATAACGTTATATACTATTCCGTATTAACGTATAACGTTGTATACTATTACGTAATAGCGTATAACGTTATATAGTATTACCATATCACGTATAACGTTGTTTATTATTACGTACTAACGTATAACGTTATATACTATTACTATATAACGTATAACGATATATACTATTACGTACTATCGTATAACGTTATATACTATTACTATATAACGTATAACGATATATATTATTACGTACTAACGTATAACGTTATATACTATTACTATATAACGTATAACGTTACATACTATTACTATATAACGTATAACGTTATATACTATTACTATATAACGTATAACGTTATATACTATTACTATATAACGTATAACGTTATATACTATTCCGTATTAACGTATAACGTTGTATACTATTACGTAATAGCGTATAACGTTATATAGTATTACCATATCACGTATAACGTTGTATACTATTACGTACTATCGTATAACGTTATATACTATTACTATATGACGTATAACGATATATACTATTACGTACTAACGTATAACGTTATATACTATTACTATATAACGTATAACGTTATATACTATTACTATATAACGTATAACGATATATACTATTACGTACTATCGTGTAACGTTATATACTATTACTATATAACGTATAACGATATATATTATTACGTACTAACGTATAGCGTTATACACTATTACTATATAACGTATAACGTTATATACTATTCCGTATTAACGTATAACGTTGTATACTATTACGTAATAGCGTATAACGTTATATAGTATTACCATATCACGTATAACGTTGTATATTATTACGTACTAACGTATAACGTTATATACTATTACTATATAACGTATAACGATATATACTATTACGTACTATCGTATAACGTTATATACTATTACTATATAACGTATAACGATATATATTATTACGTACTAACGTATAACGTTATATACTATTACTATATAACGTATAACGTTACATACTATTACTATATAACGTATAACGTTATATACTATTACTATATAACGTATAACGTTATATACTATTACTATATAACGTATAACGTTATATACTATTACTATATAACGTATAACGTTATATACTATTGCTATATAACGTATAACGTTATATACTATTACTATATAACGTATAACGATATATACTATTACATATTAACGTATAACGTTATATACTATTACGTAATAGCGTATAACGTTATATAGTATTATCATATCACGTATAACGTTGTATACTATTACCTAATAACGTATAACGTTATATACTATTACTATATAACGTATAACGTTATATACTATTACTATATTACGCATAACGTTATATACTATTACTATATAACGTATAACGATATATACTATTACGTATTAACGTATAACGTTATATACTATTACGTACTATCGTATAACGTTATATACTATTACTATATGACGTATAACGATATATATTATTACGTACTAACGTATAACGTTATATACTATTACTATATAACGTATAACGTTATATAGTATTACCATATCACGCATAACGTTGTATATTATTACGTACTAACGTATAACGTTATATACTATTACTATATAACGTATAACGTTATATACTATTACTATATAACGTATAACGTTATATACTATTACTATATAACGTATAACGTTATATACTATTGCTATATAACGTATAACGTTATATACTATTACTATATAACGTATAACGATATATACTATTACGTACTATCGTATAACGTTATATACTATTACTATATAACGTATAACGATATATATTATTACGTACTAACGTATAGCGTTATACACTATTACTATATAACGTATAACGTTATATACTATTCCGTATTAACGTATAACGTTGTATACTATTACGTAATAGCGTATAACGTTATATAGTATTACCATATCACGTATAACGTTGTTTATTATTACGTACTAACGTATAACGTTATATACTATTACTATATAACGTATAACGATATATACTATTACGTACTATCGTATAACGTTATATACTATTACTATATAACGTATAACGATATATATTATTACGTACTAACGTATAACGTTATATACTATTACTATATAACGTATAACGTTACATACTATTACTATATAACGTATAACGTTATATACTATTACTATATAACGTATAACGTTATATACTATTACTATATAACGTATAACGTTATATACTATTCCGTATTAACGTATAACGTTGTATACTATTACGTAATAGCGTATAACGTTATATAGTATTACCATATCACGTATAACGTTGTATACTATTACGTACTATCGTATAACGTTATATACTATTACTATATGACGTATAACGATATATACTATTACGTACTAACGTATAACGTTATATACTATTACTATATAACGTATAACGTTATATACTATTACTATATAACGTATAACGATATATACTATTACGTACTATCGTATAACGTTATATACTATTACTATATAACGTATAACGATATATATTATTACGTACTAACGTATAGCGTTATACACTATTACTATATAACGTATAACGTTATATACTATTCCGTATTAACGTATAACGTTGTATACTATTACGTAATAGCGTATAACGTTATATAGTATTACCATATCACGTATAACGTTGTATATTATTACGTACTAACGTATAACGTTATATACTATTACTATATAACGTATAACGATATATACTATTACGTACTATCGTATAACGTTATATACTATTACTATATAACGTATAACGATATATATTATTACGTACTAACGTATAACGTTATATACTATTACTATATAACGTATAACGTTACATACTATTACTATATAACGTATAACGTTATATACTATTACTATATAACGTATAACGTTATATACTATTACTATATAACGTATAACGTTATATACTATTACTATATAACGTATAACGTTATATACTATTGCTATATAACGTATAACGTTATATACTATTACTATATAACGTATAACGATATATACTATTACATATTAACGTATAACGTTATATACTATTACGTAATAGCGTATAACGTTATATAGTATTATCATATCACGTATAACGTTGTATACTATTACGTAATAACGTATAACGTTATATACTATTACTATATAACGTATAACGTTATATACTATTACTATATTACGCATAACGTTATATACTATTACTATATAACGTATAACGTTATATACTATTACTATATAACGTATAACGTTATATACTATTACGTAATAACGTATAACGTTATATACTATTACGTAATAACGTATAACGTTATATTGTATTGCCATATCACGTATAACGTTGTATATTATTACGTACTAACGTATAACGTTATATAGTATTATCATATCACGTATAACGTTGTATACTATTACTATATAACGTATAACGTTAAATACTATTACTATATAACGTATAACGTTATATACTATTACTATATAACGCATAACGTTATATAATATTACTATATAACGTATAACGTTATATACTATTACTATATAACGTATAACGTTATATACTATTACTATAAAACGTATAACGTTATATACTATTACCATATAACGTATAACGATATATACTATTCCGTACTATCGTATAACGTTATATACTATTACTATATAACGCATAACGTTATATACTATTACTATATAACGTATAACGTTATATACTATTACTATATAACGCATAACGTTATATAATATTACTATATAACGTATAACGTTATATGCTATTACGTAATAACGTATAACGTTATATAGTATTGCCATATCACGTATAAGGTTGTATTATATTTCGTACTAACGTATAACGTTATATACTATTACTATATAACGTATAACGTTATATACTATTACTATATAACGCATAACGTTATATAATATTACTATATAACGTATAACGTTATATACTATTACTATATAACGTATAACGTTATATACTATTACTATATAACGTATAACGTTATATACTATTACGTAATAGCGTATAACGTTATATAGTATTACCATATCACGCATAACGTTGTATATTATTACGTACTAACGTATAACGTTATATACTATTACTATATAACGTATAACGTTATATACTATTACTATATAACGCATAACGTTATATACTATTACTATATAACGTATAACATTATATACTATTACTATATAACGTATAACGATATATACTATTACGTACTATCGTATAACGTTATATACTATTACTATATAACGTATAACGATATATATTATTACGTACTAACGTATAGCGTTATACACTATTACTATATAACGTATAACGTTATATACTATTCCGTATTAACGTATAACGTTGTATACTATTACGTAATAGCGTATAACGTTATATAGTATTACCATATCACGTATAACGTTGTATATTATTACGTACTAACGTATAACGTTATATACTATTACTATATAACGTATAACGATATATACTATTACGTACTATCGTATAACGTTATATACTATTACTATATAACGTATAACGATATATATTATTACGTACTAACGTATAACGTTATATACTATTACTATATAACGTATAACGTTACATACTATTACTATATAACGTATAACGTTATATACTATTACTATATAACGTATAACGTTATATACTATTACTATATAACGTATAACGTTATATACTATTACTATATAACGTATAACGTTATATACTATTGCTATATAACGTATAACGTTATATACTATTACTATATAACGTATAACGATATATACTATTACATATTAACGTATAACGTTATATACTATTACGTAATAGCGTATAACGTTATATAGTATTATCATATCACGTATAACGTTGTATACTATTACGTAATAACGTATAACGTTATATACTATTACTATATAACGTATAACGTTATATACTATTACTATATTACGCATAAGGTTATATACTATTACTATATAACGTATAACGTTATATACTATTACTATATAACGTATAACGTTATATACTATTACGTAATAACGTATAACGTTATATACTATTACGTAATAACGTATAACGTTATATTGTATTGCCATATCACGTATAACGTTGTATATTATTACGTACTAACGTATAACGTTATATAGTATTATCATATCACGTATAACGTTGTATACTATTACTATATAACGTATAACGTTAAATACTATTACTATATAACGTATAACGTTATATACTATTACTATATAACGCATAACGTTATATAATATTACTATATAACGTATAACGTTATATACTATTACTATATAACGTATAACGTTATATACTATTACTATAAAACGTATAACGTTATATACTATTACCATATAACGTATAACGATATATACTATTCCGTACTATCGTATAACGTTATATACTATTACTATATAACGCATAACGTTATATACTATTACTATATAACGTATAACGTTATATACTATTACTATATAACGCATAACGTTATATAATATTACTATATAACGTATAACGTTATATGCTATTACGTAATAACGTATAACGTTATATAGTATTGCCATATCACGTATAAGGTTGTATTATATTTCGTACTAACGTATAACGTTATATACTATTACTATATAACGTATAACGTTATATACTATTACTATATAACGCATAACGTTATATAATATTACTATATAACGTATAACGTTATATACTATTACTATATAACGTATAACGTTATATACTATTACTATATAACGTATAACGATATATACTATTCCGTACTATCGTATAACGTTATATACTATTACGTAATAGCGTATAACGTTATATAGTATTACCATATCACGTATGACGTCGTATATTATTACGTACTAACGTATAACGTTATATACTATTACTATATAACGTATAACGTTATATACTATTACTATATAACGTATAACGTTATATACTATTCCGTATTAACGTATAACGTTGTATACTATTACGTAATAGCGTATAACGTTATATAGTATTACCATATCACGTTTAACGTTGTATATTATTACGTACTAACGTATAACGTTATATACTATTACTATATAACGTATAACGATATATACTATTACGTACTATCGTATAACGTTATATACTATTACTATATAACGTATAACGATATATATTATTACGTACTAACGTATAACGTTATATACTATTACTATATAACGTATAACGTTACATACTATTACTATATAACGTATAACGTTATATACTATTACTATATAACGTATAACGTTATATACTATTACTATATAACGTATAACGTTATATACTATTACTATATAACGTATAACGATATATACTATTGCTATATAACGTATAACGTTATATACTATTACTATATAACGTATAACGATATATACTATTCCGTACTATCGTATAACGTTATATACTATTACGTAATAGCGTATAACGTTATATAGTATTACCATATCACGTATGACGTTGTATATTATTACGTACTAACGTATAACGTTATATACTATTACTATATAACGTATAACGTTATATACTATTACTATATAACGTATAACGTTATATACTATTCCGTATTAACGTATAACGTTGTATACTATTACGTAATAGCGTATAACGTTATATAGTATTACCATATCACGTATAACGTTGTATATTATTACGTACTAACGTATAACGTTATATACTATTACTATATAACGTATAACGATATATACTATTACGTACTATCGTATAACGTTATATACTATTACTATATAACGTATAACGATATATATTATTGCGTACTAACGTATAACGTTATATACTATTACTATATAACGTATAACGTTACATACTATTACTATATAACGTATAACGTTATATACTATTACTATATAACGTATAACGTTATATACTATTACTATATAACGTATAACGTTATATACGATTACTATATAACGTATAACGTTATATACTATTGCTATATAACGTATAACGTTATATACTATTACTATATAACGTATAACGATATATACTATTACATATTAACGTATAACGTTATATACTATTACGTAATAGCGTATAACGTTATATAGTATTATCATATCACGTATAACGTTGTATACTATTACGTAATAACGTATAACGTTATATACTATTACTATATAACGTATAACGTTATATACTATTACTATATTACGCATAACGTTATATACTATTACTATATAACGTATAACGTTATATACTATTACTATATAACGTATAACGTTATATACTATTACGTAATAGGGTATAACGTTATATAGTATTACCATATCACGCATAACGTTGTATATTATTACGTACTCAGGTATAACGTTATATACTATTACTTATAACGTATAACGTTATATACTATTACTATATAACGTATAACGTTATATACTATTACTATATAACGCATAACGTTATATACTATTACTATATAACGTATAACGTTATATACTATTACTATATAACGTATAAAGTTATATAGTATTGCCATATCACGTATAACGTTGTATATTATTACGTACTAACGTATAACGTCATATACTATTACTATATAACGTATAACGTTATATACTATTACTATATAACGTATAACGTTATATACTATTACTATATAACGTATAACGATATATACTATTCCGTACTATCGTATAACGTTATATACTATTACGTAATAGCGTATAACGTTATATAGTATTACCATATCACGTATGACGTTGTATATTATTACGTACTAACGTATAACGTTATATACTATTACTATATAACGTATAACGTTATATACTATTACTATATAACGTATAACGTTATATACTATTCCGTATTAACGTATAACGTTGTATACTATTACGTAATAGCGTATAACGTTATATAGTATTACCATATCACGTATAACGTTGTATATTATTACGTACTAACGTATAACGTTATATACTATTACTATATAACGTATAACGATATATACTATTACGTACTATCGTATAACGTTATATACTATTACTATATAACGTATAACGATATATATTATTACGTACTAACGTATAACGTTATATACTATTACTATATAACGTATAACGTTACATACTATTACTATATAACGTATAACGTTATATACTATTACTATATAACGTATAACGTTATATACTATTACTATATAACGTATAACGTTATATACTATTACTATATAACGTATAACGTTATATACTATTGCTATATAACGTATAACGTTATATACTATTACTATATAACGTATAACGATATATACTATTCCGTACTATCGTATAACGTTATATACTATTACGTAATAGCGTATAACGTTATATAGTATTACCATATCACGTATGACGTTGTATATTATTACGTACTAACGTATAACGTTATATACTATTACTATATAACGTATAACGATATATACTATTACGTACTATCGTATAACGTTGTATACTATTACTATATAACGTATAACGATATATATTATTACGTACTAACGTATAACGTTATATACTATTACTATATAACGTATAACGTTACATACTATTACTATATAACGTATAACGTTATATACTATTACTATATAACGTATAACGTTATATACTATTACTATATAACGTATAACGATATATACTATTCCGTACTATCGTATAACGTTATATACTATTACTATATAACGCATAACGTTATATACTATTACTATATAACGTATAACGTTATATACTATTACTATATAACGCATAACGTTATATAATATTACTATATAACGTATAACGATATATACTATTCCGTACTATCGTATAACGTTATATACTATTACGTAATAGCGTATAACGTTATATAGTATTACCATATCACGTATGACGTTGTATATTATTACGTACTAACGTATAACGTTATATACTATTACTATATAACGTATAACGTTATATACTATTACTATATAACGTATAACGTTATATACTATTACGTAATAGCGTATAACGTTATATAGTATTACCATATCACGTATGACGTTGTATATTATTACGTACTAACGTATAACGTTATATACTATTACTATATAACGTATAACGATATATACTATTACGTACTATCGTATAACGTTGTATACTATTACTATATAACGTATAACGATATATATTATTACGTACTAACGTATAACGTTATATACTATTACTATATAACGTATAACGTTACATACTATTACTATATAACGTATAACGTTATATACTATTACTATATAACGTATAACGTTATATACTATTACTATATAACGTATAACGTTATATACTATTACTATATAACGCATAACGTTATATACTATTACTATATAACGTATAACATTATATACTATTACTATATAACCTTTAACGATATATACTATTACGTATTAACGTATAACGTTATATACTATTACGTAATAACGTATAACGTTATATAGTATTGCCATATCACGTATAACGTTGTATATTACTACATACTAACATATAACGTTATATACTATTACTATATAACGTATAACGTTAAATACTATTACTATATAACGTATAACGTTATATACTATTACTATATAACGCATAACGTTATATAATATTACTATATAACGTATAACGTTATATACTATTACTATAAAACGTATAACGTTATATACTATTACCATATAACGTATAACGATATATACTATTCCGTACTATCGTATAACGTTATATACTATTACTATATAACGCATAACGTTATATACTATTACTATATAACGTATAACGTTATATACTATTACTATATAACGCATAACGTTATATAATATTACTATATAACGTATAACGTTATATGCTATTACGTAATAACGTATAACGTTATATAGTATTGCCATATCACGTATAAGGTTGTATTATATTTCGTACTAACGTATAACGTTATATACTATTACTATATAACGTATAACGTTAAATACTATTACTATATAACGTATAACGTTATATACTATTACTATATAACGCATAACGTTATATAATATTACTATATAACGTATAACGTTATATACTATTACTATATAACCTTTAACGATATATACTATTACGTATTAACGTATAACGTTATATACTATTACTATATAACGTATAACGTTATATACTATTACTATGTAACGTATAACGTTATATACTATTACTATATAACGTATAACGTTATATACTATTACTATATAACGTATAACGTTATATACTATTACTATATAACGTATAACGTTATATACTATTACTATATAACGTATAACGATATATACTATTCCGTACTATCGTATAACGTTATATACTATTACGTAATAGCGTATAACGTTATATAGTATTACCATATCACGTATAACGTTGTATATTATTACGTACTAACGTATAACGTTATATACTATTACTATATAACGTATAACGTTATATACTATTACTATATAACGCATAACGTTATATAATATTAGTATATAACGTATAACGTTATATACTATTACTATATAACGTATAACGTTATATACTATTACTATATAACGAATAACGATATATTCTATTCCGTATTTACGTATAACGTTATATACTATTACGTAATAGCGTATAACGTTATATAGTGTTACCATATCACGTATAACGTTGTATATTATTACGTACTAACGTATAACGTTATATACTATTACTATATAACGTATAACGTTATATACTATTACTACATAACGTATAACGATATATACTATTACGTACTAACGTATAACGTTATATACTATTACTATATAACGTATAACGTTACATACTATTACTATATAACGTATAACGTTATATACTATTACTATATAACGTATAACGTTATATACTATTACTATATAACGTATAACGTTATATACTATTACTATATAACGTATAACGTTATATACTATTGCTATATAACGTATAACGTTATATACTATTACTATATAACGTATAACGATATATACTATTACATATTAACGTATAACGTTATATACTATTACGTAATAGCGTATAACGTTATATAGTATTATCATATCACGTATAACGTTGTATACTATTACGTAATAACGTATAACGTTATATACTATTACTATATAACGTATAACGTTATATACTATTACTATATTACGCATAACGTTATATACTATTACTATATAACGTATAACGTTATATACTATTACTATATAACGTATAACGTTATATACTATTACGTAATAACGTATAACGTTATATTGTATTGCCATATCACGTATAACGTTGTATATTATTACGTACTAACGTATAACGTTATATACTATTACTATATAACGTATAACGTTAAATACTATTACTATATAACGTATAACGTTATATACTATTACTATATAACGCATAACGTTATATAATATTACTATATAACGTATAACGTTATATACTATTACTATATAACCTTTAACGATATATACTATTATGTATTAACGTATAACGTTATATACTATTACTATATAACGTATAACGTTATATACTATTACTATATAACGTATAACGTTATATACTATTACTACATAACGTATAACGATATATACTATTACGTACTATCGTATAACGTTATATACTATTACTATATGACGTATAACGATATATATTATTACGTACTAACGTATAACGTTATATACTATTACTATATAACGTATAACGTTATATACTATTACTATATAACGTATAACGTTATATACTATTACTATATAACGTATAACGATATATTCTATTCCGTATTAACGTATAACGTTATATACTATTACTATATAACGTATAACGATATATACTATTACGTACTATCGTATAACGTTATATACTATTACTATATGACGTATAACGATATATATTATTACGTACGAACGTATAACGTTATAAACTATTACTATATAACGTATAACGTTATATACTATTACTATATAACGTATAACGTTATATACTATTACTATATAACGTATAACGTTATATACTATTACTATATAACGTATAACGTTATATACTATTACTATATAACGTATAACGATATATACTATTACTATATAACGTATAACGTTATATACTATTACGTAATAACGTATAACGTTATATAGTATTGCCATATCACGTATAACGTTGTATATTATTACGTACTAACGTATAACGTTATAAACTATTACTATATAACGTATAACGTTATATACTATTACTATATAACGTATAACGTTATATACTATTACGTAATAACGTATAACGTTATATAGTATTGCCATATCACGTATAACGTTGTATATTATTACGTACTAACGTATAACGTTATATACTATTCCTATATAACGTATAACGTTATATACTATTACTATATAACGTATAACGTTATATACTATTACTATATAACGTATAACGTTATATACTATTACTATATAACGTATAACGATATATACTATTACGTATTAACGTATAACGTTATATACTATTACGTAATATCGTATAACGTTATATAGTATTACCATATAACGTATAACGTTGTATATTATTACGTACTAACGTATAACGTTATATAGTATTACCATATCACGTATAACGTTGTATACTATTACGTAATAACGTATAACGTTAAATACTATTACGTAATAACGTATAACGTTATATAGTATTGCCATATCACGTATAACCTTGTATATTATTACGTACTAACGTATAACGTTATATACTATTACTATATAACGTATACCGTTATGTACTATTACTATATAACGTACAACGTTCTATACTATTACTATATAACGCATAACGTTATATAACATTACTATATAACGTATAACGATATATACTATTACGTACTATCGTATAACGTTATATACTATTACTATATAACGTATAACGATATATATTATTACGCACTAACGTATAACGTTATATACTATTACTATATAACGTATAACGTTATATACTATTACTATATAACGTATATCGCTATATACTATTACTATATAACGTATAACGATATATACTATTACGTATTAACGTATAACGTTATATACTATTACGTAATAGCGTATAAGGTTATGTAGTATTACCATATAACGTATAACGTTATATACTATTACTATATAACGCATAACGTTATATACTATTACTATATAACGTATAACGATATATACTATTACGTATTAACGTATAACGTTATATACTATTACGTAATAGCGTATAACGTTATATAGTATTACCATATCACGTATAACGTTGTATATTATTACGTACTAACGTATAACGTTATATACTATTACTATATAACGTATAACGTTATATACTATTACTATATAACGTATAACGTTATATACTATTACTATATAACGTATAACGTTCTATACTATTACTATATAACGCATAACGTTATATAATATTACTATATAACGTATAACGTTATATACTATTACTATATAACGCATAACGTTATATAATATTACTATATAACGTATAACATTATATACTTATACTATATAACGTATAACGTTATATACTATTACTATATAACGTATAACGATATATACTATTACGTATTAACGTATAACGTTATATACTATTACGTAATAGCGTATAACTTTATATAGTATTACCATATCACGTATAACGTTATATACTATTACGTACAATCGTATAACGTTATATACTATTACTATATAACGTATAACGTTATATACTATTACTATATAACGTATAACGTTATATACTATTACTATATAACGTATAACGTTATATACCATTACTATATAACGTATAACGTTATATACTATTACGTAATAACGTATAACGTTATATAGTATTGCCACATCACGTATAACGTTGTATATTATTACGTACTAACGTATAACGTTATATACTATTACTATATAACGTATAACGTTATATACTATTACTATATAACGTATAACGTTATATACTATTACTATATAACGTATAACGTTATATACTATTACTATATAACGTATAACGTTATATACTATTACTATATAACGTATAACGATATATACTATTACGTATTAACGTATAACGTTATATACTATTACGTAATAACGTATAACGTTATATAGTATTGCCATATCACGTATAACCTTGTATATTATTACGTACTAACGTATAACGTTATATACTATTACTATATAACGTATACCGTTATGTACTATTACTATATAACGTATAACGTTCTATACTATTACTATATAACGCATAACGTTATATAACATTACTATATAACGTATAACGATATATACTATTACGTACTATCGTATAACGTTATATACTATTACTATATAACGTATAACGATATATATTATTACGTACTAACGTATAACGTTATATACTATTACTATAAAACGTATAACGTTATATACTATTACTATATAACGTATAACGTTATATACTATTACTACATAACGTATAACGATATATACTATTACGTACTAACGTATAACGTTATATACTATTACTATATAACGTATAACGTTACATACTATTACTATATAACGTATAATGTTATATACTATTACTATATAACGTATAACGTTATATACTATTACTATATAACGTATAACGTTATATACTATTACTATATAACGTATAACGTTATATACTATTGCTATATAACGTATAACGTTATATACTATTACTATATAACGTATAACGATATATACTATTACATATTAACGTATAACGTTATATACTATTACGTAATAGCGTATAACGTTATATAGTATTATCATATCACGTATAACGTTGTATACTATTACGTAATAACGTATAACGTTATATACTATTACTATATAACGTATAACGTTATATACTATTACTATATTACGCATAACGTTATATACTATTACTATATAACGTATAACGTTATATACTATTACTATATAACGTATAACGTTATATACTATTACGTAATAACGTATAACGTTATATTGTATTGCCATATCACGTATAACGTTGTATATTATTACGTACTAACGTATAACGTTATATACTATTACTATATAACGTATAACGTTATATACTATTACTATATTACGCATAACGTTATATACTATTACTATATAACGTATAACGTTATATACTATTACTATATAACCTTTAACGATATATACTATTACGTATTAACGTATAACGTTATATACTATTACTATATAACGTATAACGTTATATACTATTACTATGTAACGTATAACGTTATATACTATTACTATATAACGTATAACGTTATATACTATTACTATATAACGTATAACGTTATATACTATTACTATATAACGTATAACGTTATATACTATTACTATATAACGTATAACGATATATACTATTCCGTACTATCGTATAACGTTATATACTATTACGTAATAGCGTATAACGTTATATAGTATTACCATATCACGTATAACGTTGTATATTATTACGTACTAACGTATAACGTTATATACTATTACTATATAACGTATAACGTTATATACTATTACTATATAACGTATAACGTTATATACTATTACTATATAACGTATAACGATATATTCTATTCCGTATTAACGTATAACGTTATATACTATTACTATATAACGTATAACGATATATACTATTACGTACTACCGTATAACGTTATATACTATTACTATATGACGTATAACGATATATATTATTACGTACTAACGTATAACGTTATAAACTATTACTATATAACGTATAACGTTATATACTATTACTATATAACGTATAACGTTATATACTATTACTATATAACGTATAACGTTATATACTATTACTATATAACGTATAACGTTATATACTATTACTATATAACGTATAACGATATATACTATTACTATATAACGTATAACGTTATATACTATTACGTAATAACGTATAACGTTATATAGTATTGCCATATCACGTATAACGTTGTATATTATTACGTACTAACGTATAACGTTATAAACTATTACTATATAACGTATAACGTTATATACTATTACTATATAACGTATAACGTTATATACTATTACGTAATAACGTATAACGTTATATAGTATTGCCATATCACGTATAACGTTGTATATTATTACGTACTAACGTATAACGTTATATACTATTCCTATATAACGTATAACGTTATATAGTATTACTATATAACGTATAACGTTATATAGTATTACTATATAACGTATAACGTTATATACTATTACTATATAACGTATAACGTTATATACTATTACTATATAACGTATAACGATATATACTATTACGTATTAACGTATAACGTTATATACTATTACGTAATATCGTATAACGTTATATAGTATTACCATATAACGTATAACGTTGTATATTATTACGTACTAACGTATAACGTTATATAGTATTACCATATCACGTATAACGTTGTATACTATTACGTAATAACGTATAACGTTAAATACTATTACGTAATAACGTATAACGTTATATAGTATTGCCGTATCACGTATAACCTTGTATATTATTACGTACTAACGTATAACGTTATATACTATTACTATATAACGTATACCGTTATGTACTATTACTATATAACGTATAACGTTCTATACTATTACTATATAACGCATAACGTTATATAACATTACTATATAACGTATAACGATATATACTATTACGTACTATCGTATAGCGTTATATACTATTACTATATAACGTATAACGATATATACTATTACGTATTAACGTATAACGTTATATACTATTACGTAATAGCGTATAACGTTATGTAGTATTACCATATAACGTATAACGTTATATACTATTACTATATAACGCATAACGTTATATACTATTACTATATAACGTATAACGATATATACTATTACGTATTAACGTATAACGTTATATACTATTACGTAATAGCGTATAACGTTATATAGTATTACCATATCACGTATAACGTTGTATATTATTACGTACTAACGTATAACGTTATATACTATTACTATATAACGTATAACGTTATATACTATTACTATATAACGTATAACGTTATATACTATTACTATATAACGTATAACGTTCTATACTATTACTATATAACGCATAACGTTATATAATATTACTATATAACGTATAACGTTATATACTATTACTATATAACGCATAACGTTATATAATATTACTATATAACGTATAACATTATATACTTATACTATATAACGTATAACGTTATATACTATTACTATATAACGTATAACGTTATATACTGTTACTATATAACGTATAACGATATATACTATTACGTATTAACGTATAACGTTATATACTATTACGTACTAACGTATAACGTTATATACTATTACTATATAACGTATATCGCTATATACTATTACTATATAACGTATAACGATATATACTATTACGTATTAACGTATAACGTTATATACTATTACGTAATAGCGTATAACTTTATATAGTATTACCATATCACGTATAACGTTATATACTATTACGTACAATCGTATAACGTTATATACTACTACTATATAACGTATAACGTTATATACTATTACTATATAACGTATAACGTTATATACTATTACTATATAACGTATAACGTTATATACCATTACTATATAACGTATAACGTTATATACTATTACGTAATAACGTATAACGTTATATAGTATTGCCACATCACGTATAACGTTGTATATTATTACGTACTAACGTATAACGTTATATACTATTCCTATATAACGTATAACGTTATATACTATTACTATATAACGTATAACGTTATATACTATTACTATATAACGTATAACGTTATATACTATTACTATATAACGTATAACGTTATATACTATTACTATATAACGTATAACGATATATACTATTACGTATTAACGTATAACGTTATATACTATTACGTAATATCGTATAACGTTATATAGTATTACCATATAACGTATAACGTTGTATATTATTACGTACTAACGTATAACGTTATATAGTATTACCATATCACGTATAACGTTGTATACTATTACGTAATAACGTATAACGTTATATACTATTACGTAATAACGTATAACGTTATATAGTATTGCCATATCACGTATAACCTTGTATATTATTACGTACTAACGTATAACGTTATATACTATTACTATATAACGTATACCGTTATGTACTATTACTATATAACGTATAACGTTCTATACTATTACTATATAACGCATAACGTTATATAACATTACTATATAACGTATAACGATATATACTATTACGTACTATCGTATAACGTTATATACTATTACTATATAACGTATAACGATATATATTATTACGTACTAACGTATAACGTTATATACTATTACTATATAACGTATAACGTTATATACTATTACTATATAACGTATATCGCTATATACTATTACTATATAACGTATAACGATATATACTATTACGTATTAACGTATAACGTTATATACTATTACGTAATAGCGTATAACGTTATGTAGTATTACCATATAACGTATAACGTTATATACTATTACTATATAACGCATAACGTTATATACTATTACTATATAACGTATAACGATATATACTATTACGTATTAACGTATAACGTTATATACTATTACGTAATAGCGTATAACGTTATATAGTATTACCATATCACGTATAACGTTGTATATTATTACGTACTAACGTATAACGTTATATAGTATTGCCATATCACGTATAACGTTGTATATTATTACGTACTGACGTATAACGTTATATACTATTCCTATATAACGTATAACGTTATATAGTATTACTATATAACGTATAACGTTATATAGTATTACTATATAACGTATAACGTTATATACTATTACTATATAACGTATAACGTTATATACTATTACTATATAACGTATAACGATATATACTATTACGTATTAACGTATAACGTTATATACTATTACGTAATATCGTATAACGTTATATAGTATTACCATATAACGTATAACGTTGTATATTATTACGTACTAACGTATAACGTTATATAGTATTACCATATCACGTATAACGTTGTATACTATTACGTAATAACGTATAACGTTAAATACTATTACGTAATAACGTATAACGTTATATAGTATTGCCGTATCACGTATAACCTTGTATATTATTACGTACTAACGTATAACGTTATATACTATTACTATATAACGTATACCGTTATGTACTATTACTATATAACGTATAACGTTCTATACTATTACTATATAACGCATAACGTTATATAACATTACTATATAACGTATAACGATATATACTATTACGTACTATCGTATAACGTTATATACTATTACTATATAACGTATAACGATATATACTATTACGTATTAACGTATAACGTTATATACTATTACGTAATAGCGTATAACGTTATGTAGTATTACCATATAACGTATAACGTTATATACTATTACTATATAACGCATAACGTTATATACTATTACTATATAACGTATAACGATATATACTATTACGTATTAACGTATAACGTTATATACTATTACGTAATAGCGTATAACGTTATATAGTATTACCATATCACGTATAACGTTGTATATTATTACGTACTAACGTATAACGTTATATACTATTACTATATAACGTATAACGTTATATACTATTACTATATAACGTATAACGTTATATACTATTACTATATAACGTATAACGTTCTATACTATTACTATATAACGCATAACGTTATATAATATTACTATATAACGTATAACGTTATATACTATTACTATATAACGCATAACGTTATATAATATTACTATATAACGTATAACATTATATACTTATACTATATAACGTATAACGTTATATACTATTACTATATAACGTATAACGTTATATACTGTTACTATATAACGTATAACGATATATACTATTACGTATTAACGTATAACGTTATATACTATTACGTACTAACGTATAACGTTATATACTATTACTATATAACGTATATCGCTATATACTATTACTATATAACGTATAACGATATATACTATTACGTATTAACGTATAACGTTATATACTATTACGTAATAGCGTATAACTTTATATAGTATTACCATATCACGTATAACGTTATATACTATTACGTACAATCGTATAACGTTATATACTACTACTATATAACGTATAACGTTATATACTATTACTATATAACGTATAACGTTATATACTATTACTATATAACGTATAACGTTATATACCATTACTATATAACGTATAACGTTATATACTATTACGTAATAACGTATAACGTTATATAGTATTGCCACATCACGTATAACGTTGTATATTATTACGTACTAACGTATAACGTTATATACTATTCCTATATAACGTATAACGTTATATACTATTACTATATAACGTATAACGTTATATACTATTACTATATAACGTATAACGTTATATACTATTACTATATAACGTATAACGTTATATACTATTACTATATAACGTATAACGATATATACTATTACGTATTAACGTATAACGTTATATACTATTACGTAATATCGTATAACGTTATATAGTATTACCATATAACGTATAACGTTGTATATTATTACGTACTAACGTATAACGTTATATAGTATTACCATATCACGTATAACGTTGTATACTATTACGTAATAACGTATAACGTTATATACTATTACGTAATAACGTATAACGTTATATAGTATTGCCATATCACGTATAACCTTGTATATTATTACGTACTAACGTATAACGTTATATACTATTACTATATAACGTATACCGTTATGTACTATTACTATATAACGTATAACGTTCTATACTATTACTATATAACGCATAACGTTATATAACATTACTATATAACGTATAACGATATATACTATTACGTACTATCGTATAACGTTATATACTATTACTATATAACGTATAACGATATATATTATTACGTACTAACGTATAACGTTATATACTATTACTATATAACGTATAACGTTATATACTATTACTATATAACGTATATCGCTATATACTATTACTATATAACGTATAACGATATATACTATTACGTATTAACGTATAACGTTATATACTATTACGTAATAGCGTATAACGTTATGTAGTATTACCATATAACGTATAACGTTATATACTATTACTATATAACGCATAACGTTATATACTATTACTATATAACGTATAACGATATATACTATTACGTATTAACGTATAACGTTATATACTATTACGTAATAGCGTATAACGTTATATAGTATTACCATATCACGTATAACGTTGTATATTATTACGTACTAACGTATAACGTTATATACTATTACTATATAACGTATAACGTTATATACTACTACTATATAACGTATAACGTTATATACTATTACTATATAACGTATAACGATATACACTATTACGTACTATCGTATAACGTTATATACTATTACTATATAACGTATAACGATATATATTATTACGTACTAACGTATAACGTTATATACTATTACTATATAACGTATAACGTTATATACTATTACTATATAACGTATAACGTTATATACTATTACTATATAACGTATAACGTTATATACTATTACTATATAACGTATAACGTTATAGACTATTACTATATAACGTATAACGTTATATACTATTACGTAATAACGTATAACGTTATATAGTATTGCCATATCACGTATAACGTTGTATATTATTACGTACTAACGTATAACGTTATATACTATTACTATATAACGTATAACGTTATATACTATTACTATATAACGTATAACGTTATATACTATTACTATATAACGTATAACGTTATATACTATTACTATATAACGCATAACGTTATATAATATTACTATATAATGTATAACGTTATATACTATTACTATATAACGTATAACGTTATATACTATTACTATATAACGTATAACGTTATATACTATTACTATATAACGTATAACGTTATATACTATTACTATATAACGTATAACGATATATACTATTCCGTATTAACGTATAACGTTATATACTATTACGTAATAGCGTATAACGTTATATAGTATTACCATATCACGTATAACGTTGTATATTATTACGTACTAACGTATAACGTTATATACTATTACTATATAACGTATAACGATATATACTATTACGTACTATCGTATAACGTTATATACTATTACTATATAACGTATAACGATATATATTATTACGTACTAACGTATAACGTTATATACTATTACTATATAACGTATAACGTTATATACTATTACTATATAACGTATAACGTTATATACTATTTCTATATAACGCATAACGTTATATACTATTACTATATAACGTATAACGATATATACTATTACGTACTATCGTATAACGTTATGTACTATTACTATATAACGTATAACGATATATATTATTACGTACTAACGTATAACGTTATATACTATTACTATATAACGTATAACGTTATATAGTTTTGCCATATCACGTATAACGTTGTATATTATTACGTACTAACGTATAACGTTATATACTATTACTATATAACGTATAACGTTATATACTATTACTATATAACGTATATCGCTATATACTATTACTATATAACGTATAACGATATATACTATTACGTATTAACGTATAACGTTATATACTATTACGTAATAGCGTATAACGTTATGTAGTATTACCATATAACGTATAACGTTATATACTATTACTATATAACGCATAACGTTATATACTATTACTATATAACGTATAACGATATATACTATTACGTATTAACGTATAACGTTATATACTATTACGTAATAGCGTATAACGTTATATAGTATTACCATATCACGTATAACGTTGTATATTATTACGTACTAACGTATAACGTTATATACTATTACTATATAACGTATAACGTTATATACTACTACTATATAACGTATAACGTTATATACTATTACTATATAACGTATAACGATATACACTATTACGTACTATCGTATAACGTTATATACTATTACTATATAACGTATAACGATATATATTATTACGTACTAACGTATAACGTTATATACTATTACTATATAACGTATAACGTTATATACTATTACTATATAACGTATAACGTTATATACTATTACTATATAACGTATAACGTTATATACTATTACTATATAACGTATAACGTTATAGACTATTACTATATAACGTATAACGTTATATACTAGTACGTAATAACGTATAACGTTATATAGTATTGCCATATCACGTATAACGTTGTATATTATTACGTACTAACGTATAACGTTATATACTATTACTATATAACGTATAACGTTATATACTATTACTATATAACGTATAACGTTATATACTATTACTATATAACGTATAACGTTATATACTATTACTATATAACGCATAACGTTATATACTATTACTATATAACGTATAACGTTATATACTATTACTATATAACGTATATCGCTATATACTATTACTATATAACGTATAACGATATATACTATTACGTATTAACGTATAACGTTATATACTATTACGTAATAGCGCATAACGTTATATAGTATTACCATATCACGTATAACGTTGTATATTATTACGTACTAACGTATAACGTTATATACTATTACTATATAACGTATAACGTTATATACTATTACTATATAACGTATAACGTTATATACTATTACTATATAACGTATAACGTTATATACTATTACTATATAACGTATAACGATATATACTATTACGTATTAACGTATAACGTTATATAGTTTTACCATATCACGTATAACGTTGTATACTATTACGTAATAACGTATAACATTATATACTATTACGTAATAACGTATAACGTTATATAGTATTGCCATATCACGTATAACGTTGTATATTATTACGTACTAACGTATAACGTTATATACTATTACTATATAACGTATAACGTTACATACTATTACTATATAACGTATAACGTTCTATACTATTACTATATAACGCATAACGTTATATAATATTACTATATAACGTATAACGTTATATACTATTACTATATAACGCATAACGTTATATAATATTACTATATAACGTATAACATTATATTCTTATACTATATAACGTATAACGTTATATACTATTACTATATAACGTATAACGTTATATACTGTTACTATATAACGTATAACGATATATACTATTACGTATTAACGTATAACGTTATATACTATTACGTACTAACGTATAACGTTATATACTATTACTATATAACGTATATCGCTATATACTATTACTATATAACGTATAACGATATATACTATTACGTATTAACGTATAACGTTATATACTATTACGTAATAGCGTATAACGTTATATAGTATTACCATATCACGCATAACGTTGTATATTATTACGTACTAACGTATAACGTTATATACTATTACTATATAACGTATAACGTTATATACTATTACTATATAGCGTATAACGTTATATACTATTACTATATAACGTATAACGTTATATACTATTACGTAATAACGTATAACGTTATATAGTATTGCCATATCACGTATAACGTTGTATATTATTACGTACTAACGTATAACGTTATATACTATTACTATATAACGTATAACGTTATATACTATTACTATATAACGTATAACGTTATATACTATTACTATATAACGTATAACGTTATATACTATTACTATATAACGTATAACGTTATATACTATTACTATATAACGCATAACGTTATATACTATTACTATATAACGCATAACGTTATATAATATTACTATATAACGTATAACGTTATATACTATTACTATATAACGTATAACGTTATATACTATTACTATATAACGTATAACGTTATATACTATTACTATATAACGTATAACGTTATATACTATTACTATATAACGTATAACGATATATACTATTCCGTACTATCGTATAACGTTATATACTATTACTATATAACGCATAACGTTATATACTATTACTATATATCGTATAACGTTATATACTATTACTATATAACGCATAACGTTATATACTATTACTATATAACGTATAACGTTATATACTATTACTATATAACGTATAACGTTACATACTATTACTATATAACGTATAACGTTCTATACTATTACTATATAACGCATAACGTTATATAATATTACTATATAACGTATAACGTTATATACTATTACTATATAACGCATAACGTTATATAATATTACTATATAACGTATAACATTATATACTTATACTATATAACGTATAACGTTATATACTATTACTATATAACGTATAACGTTATATACTGTTACTATATAACGTATAACGATATATACTATTACGTATTAACGTATAACGTTATATACTATTACGTACTAACGTATAACGTTATATACTATTACTATATAACGTATATCGCTATATACTATTACTATATAACGTATAACGATATATACTATTACGTATTAACGTATAACGTTATATACTATTACGTAATAGCGTATAACGTTATATAGTATTACCATATCACGCATAACGTTGTATATTATTACGTACTAACGTATAACGTTATATACTATTACTATATAACGTATAACGTTATATACTATTACTATATAGCGTATAACGTTATATACTATTACTATATAACGTATAACGTTATATACTATTACTATATAACGTATAACGTTATATACTATTACTATATAACGTATAACGTTATATACTATTACTATATAACGTATAACGTTATATACTATTACTATATAACGCATAACGTTATATACTATTACTATATAACGTATAACGTTATATACTATTACTATATAACGTATAACGTTATATACTATTACTATATAACGCATAACGTTATATAATATTACTATATAACGTATAACGTTATATACTATTACTATATAACGTATAACGTTATATACTATTACTATATAACGTATAACGTTATATACTATTACTATATAACGTATAACGTTATATACTATTACTATATAACGTATAACGTTATATACTATTACTATATAACGTATAACGATATATACTATTCCGTACTATCGTATAACGTTATATACTATTACTATATAACGCATAACGTTATATACTATTACTATATATCGTATAACGTTATATACTATTACTATATAACGCATAACGTTATATACTATTACTATATAACGTATAACGTTATATACTATTACTATATAACGTATAACGTTATATACTATTACGTAATAACGCATAACGTTATATACTATTACGTAATAACGTATAACGTTATATAGTATTGCCATATCACGTATAACGTTGTATATTATTACGTACTAACGTATAACGTTATATACTATTACTATATAACCTATAACGTTATATACTATTACTATATAACGTATAACGTTATATACTATTACTATATAACGTATAACGTTATATACTATTACTATATAACGTATAACGATATATACTATTACATATTAACGTATAACGTTATATACTATTACGTAATAGCGTATAACGTTATATACTATTACTATATAACGTATAACGTTATATACTATTACTATATAACGTATAACGTTATATACTATTACTATATAACGTATAACGTTATATACTATTACTATATAACGTATAACGTTATATACTATTACTATATAACGTATAACGTTATATACTATTACGTAATAACGTATAACGTTATATACTATTACGTAATAACGTATAACGATATATACTATTACATATTAACGTATAACGTTATATACTATTACGTAATAGCGTATAACGTTATATGCTATTACTATATAACGTATAACGTTATATACTATTACTATATAACGTATAACGATACATACTATTACTATATAACGTATAACGTTATATACTATTACGTAATAACGTATAACGTTATATAGTATTGCCATATCACGTATAACGTTGTATATTAATACGTACTAACGTATAACGTTATATACTATTACTATATAACGTATAACGTTATATACTATTACTATATAACGTATAACGATATATACTATTACTATATAACGTATAACGTTATATACTATTACGTAATAACGTATAACGTTATATACTATTACGTAATAACGTATAACGTTATATACTATTACGTAATAACGTATAACGTTATATACTATTACTATATAACGTATAACGTTATATACTATTACTATATAACGCATAACGTTATATAATATTACTATATAACGTATAACGTTATATACTATTACTATATAACGTATAACGTTATATACTATTACTATATAACGTATAACGTTATATACTATTACTATATAACGCATAACGTTATATAATATTACTATATAACGTATAACGTTATATACTATTACTATATAACGTATAACGATACATACTATTACTATATAACGTATAACGTTATATACTATTACGTAATAACGTATAACGTTATATAGTATTGCCATATCACGTATAACGTTGTATATTAATACGTACTAACGTATAACGTTATATACTATTACTATATAACGTATAACGTTATATACTATTACTATATAACGTATAACGATATATACTATTACTATATAACGTATAACGTTATATACTATTACGTAATAACGTATAACGTTATATACTATTACGTAATAACGTATAACGTTATATACTATTACGTAATAACGTATAACGTTATATACTATTACTATATAACGTATAACGTTATATACTATTACTATATAACGCATAACGTTATATAATATTACTATATAACGTATAACGTTATATACTATTACTATATAACGTATAACGTTATATACTATTACTATATAACGTATATCGCTATATACTATTACTATATAACGTATAACGATATATACTATTACGTATTAACGTATAACGTTATATACTATTACGTATTAGCGTATAACGTTATATAGTATTACCATATCACGTATAACGTTGTATATTATTACGTACTAACGTATAACGTTATATACTATTACTATATAACGTATAACGTTACATACTATTACTATATAACGTATAACGTTATATACTATTACTATATAACCTATAACGTTATATACTATTACTATATAACGTATAACGTTATATACTATTACTATATAACGTATAACGATATATACTATTACTATATAACGTATAACGTTATATACTATTACGTAATAACGTATAACGTTATATACTATTACGTAATAACGTATAACGTTATATACTATTACGTAATAACGTATAACGTTATATACTATTACTATATAACGTATAACGTTATATACTATTACTATATAACGCATAACGTTATATAATATTACTATATAACGTATAACGTTATATACTATTACTATATAACGTATAACGTTATATACTATTACTATATAACGTATATCGCTATATACTATTACTATATAACGTATAACGATATATACTATTACGTATTAACGTATAACGTTATATACTATTACGTATTAGCGTATAACGTTATATAGTATTACCATGTCACGTATAACGTTGTATATTATTACGTACTAACGTATAACGTTATATACTATTGCTATATAACGTATAACGTTACATACTATTACTATATAACGTATAACGTTATATACTATTACTATATAACCTATAACGTTATATACTATTACTATATAACGTATAACGTTATATACTATTACTATATAACGTATAACGTTATATACTATTACTATATAACGTATAACGATATATACTATTACATATTAACGTATAACGTTATATACTATTACGTAATAGCGTATAACGTTATATACTATTACTATATAACGTATAACGTTATATACTATTACTATATTACGTATAACGTTATATACTATTACTATATAACGTATAACGTTATATACTATTACTATATAACGTATAACGTTATATACTATTACTATATAACGTATAACGATATATACTATTACGTACTATCGTATAACGTTATATACTATTACTATATAACGTATAACGATATATATTATTACGTACTAACGTATAACGTTATATACTATTACTATATAACGTATAACGATATATACTATTCCGTATTAACGTATAACGTTATATACTATTACGTAATAGCGTATAACGTTATATAGTATTACCATATCACGTATAACGTTGTATATTATTACGTACTAACGTATAACGTTATATACTATTACTATATAACGTATAACGATATATACTATTACGTACTATCGTATAACGTTATATACTATTACTATATAACGTATAACGATATATATTATTACGTACTAACGTATAACGTTATATACTATTACTATATAACGTATAACGTTATATACTATTACTATATAACGTATAACGTTATATACTATTTCTATATAACGCATAACGTTATATACTATTACTATATAACGTATAACGATATATACTATTACGTACTATCGTATAACGTTATATACTATTACTATATAACGTATAACGATATATATTATTACGTACTAACGTATAACGTTATATACTATTACTATATAACGTATAACGTTATATACTATTACTATATAACGTATAACGTTATATACTATTACTATATAACGTATAACGTTATATACTATTACTATATAACGCATAACGTTATATACTATTACTATATAACGCATAACGTTATATAATATTACTATATAACGTATAACGTTATATACTATTACTATATAACGTATAACGTTATATACTATTACTATATAACGTATAACGTTATATACTATTACTATATAACGTATAACGTTATATACTATTACTATATAACGTATAACGTTATATACTATTACTATATAACGTATAACGATATATACTATTCCGTACTATCGTATAACGTTATATACTATTACTATATAACGCATAACGTTATATACTATTACTATATATCGTATAACGTTATATACTATTACTATATAACGCATAACGTTATATAATATTACTATATAACGTATAACGTTATATACTATTACTATATAACGTATAACGTTATATACTATTACTATATAACGTATAACGTTATATACTATTACTATATAACGTATAACGTTATATACTATTACGTAATAACGCATAACGTTATATACTATTACGTAATAACGTATAACGTTATATAGTATTGCCATATCACGTATAACGTTGTATATTATTACGTACTAACGTATAACGTTATATACTATTACTATATAACCTATAACGTTATATACTATTACTATATAACGTATAACGTTATATACTATTACTATATAACGTATAACGTTATATACTATTACTATATAACGTATAACGATATATACTATTACATATTAACGTATAACGTTATATACTATTACGTAATAGCGTATAACGTTATATACTATTACTATATAACGTATAACGTTATATACTATTACTATATAACGTATAACGTTATATACTATTACTATATAACGTATAACGTTATATACTATTACTATATAACGTATAACGTTATATACTATTACTATATAACGTATAACGTTATATACTATTACGTAATAACGTATAACGTTATATACTATTACGTAATAACGTATAACGTTATATACTATTACTATATAACGTATAACGTTATATACTATTACTATATAACGTATAACGTTATATACTATTACTATATAACGCATAACGTTATATAATATTACTATATAACGTATAACGTTATATACTATTACTATATAACGTATAACGATACATACTATTACTATATAACGTATAACGTTATATACTATTACTATATATCGTATAACGTTATATACTATTACTATATAACGTATAACGATATATACTATTACATATTAACGTATAACGTTATATACTATTACGTAATAGCGTATAACGTTATATACTATTACTATATAACGTATAACGTTATATACTATTACTATATTACGTATAACGTTATATACTATTACTATATAACGTATAACGTTATATACTATTACTATATAACGTATAACGTTATATACTATTACTATATGACGTATAACGATATATACTATTACGTACTATCGTATAACGTTATATACTATTACTATATAACGTATAACGATATATATTATTACGTACTAACGTATAACGTTATATACTATTACTATATAACGTATAACGATATATACTATTCCGTATTAACGTATAACGTTATATACTATTACGTAATAGCGTATAACGTTATATAGTATTACCATATCACGTATAACGTTGTATATTATTACGTACTAACGTATAACGTTATATACTATTACTATATAACGTATAACGATATATACTATTACGTACTATCGTATAACGTTATATACTATTACTATATAACGTATAACGATATATATTATTACGTACTAACGTATAACGTTATATACTATTACTATATAACGTATAACGTTATATACTATTACTATATAACGTATAACGTTATATACTATTTCTATATAACGCATAACGTTATATACTATTACTATATAACGTATAACGATATATACTATTACGTACTATCGTATAACGTTATGTACTATTACTATATAACGTATAACGATATATATTATTACGTACTAACGTATAACGTTATATACTATTACTATATAACGTATAACGTTATATAGTTTTGCCATATCACGTATAACGTTGTATATTATTACGTACTAACGTATAACGTTATATACTATTACTATATAACGTATAACGTTATATACTATTACTATATAACGTATATCGCTATATACTATTACTATATAACGTATAACGATATATACTATTACGTATTAACGTATAACGTTATATACTATTACGTAATAGCGTATAACGTTATGTAGTATTACCATATAACGTATAACGTTATATACTATTACTATATAACGCATAACGTTATATACTATTACTATATAACGTATAACGATATATACTATTACGTATTAACGTATAACGTTATATACTATTACGTAATAGCGTATAACGTTATATAGTATTACCATATCACGTATAACGTTGTATATTATTACGTACTAACGTATAACGTTATATACTATTACTATATAACGTATAACGTTATATACTACTACTATATAACGTATAACGTTATATACTATTACTATATAACGTATAACGATATACACTATTACGTACTATCGTATAACGTTATATACTATTACTATATAACGTATAACGATATATATTATTACGTACTAACGTATAACGTTATATACTATTACTATATAACGTATAACGTTATATACTATTACTATATAACGTATAACGTTATATACTATTACTATATAACGTATAACGTTATATACTATTACTATATAACGTATAACGTTATAGACTATTACTATATAACGTATAACGTTATATACTAGTACGTAATAACGTATAACGTTATATAGTATTGCCATATCACGTATAACGTTGTATATTATTACGTACTAACGTATAACGTTATATACTATTACTATATAACGTATAACGTTATATACTATTACTATATAACGTATAACGTTATATACTATTACTATATAACGTATAACGTTATATACTATTACTATATAACGCATAACGTTATATACTATTACTATATAACGTATAACGTTATATACTATTACTATATAACGTATATCGCTATATACTATTACTATATAACGTATAACGATATATACTATTACGTATTAACGTATAACGTTATATACTATTACGTAATAGCGCATAACGTTATATAGTATTACCATATCACGTATAACGTTGTATATTATTACGTACTAACGTATAACGTTATATACTATTACTATATAACGTATAACGTTATATACTATTACTATATAACGTATAACGTTATATACTATTACTATATAACGTATAACGTTATATACTATTACTATATAACGTATAACGATATATACTATTACGTATTAACGTATAACGTTATATAGTTTTACCATATCACGTATAACGTTGTATACTATTACGTATTAACGTATAACATTATATACTATTACGTAATAACGTATAACGTTATATAGTATTGCCATATCACGTATAACGTTGTATATTATTACGTACTAACGTATAACGTTATATACTATTACTATATAACGTATAACGTTACATACTATTACTATATAACGTATAACGTTCTATACTATTACTATATAACGCATAACGTTATATAATATTACTATATAACGTATAACGTTATATACTATTACTATATAACGCATAACGTTATATAATATTACTATATAACGTATAACATTATATTCTTATACTATATAACGTATAACGTTATATACTATTACTATATAACGTATAACGTTATATACTGTTACTATATAACGTATAACGATATATACTATTACGTATTAACGTATAACGTTATATACTATTACGTACTAACGTATAACGTTATATACTATTACTATATAACGTATATCGCTATATACTATTACTATATAACGTATAACGATATATACTATTACGTATTAACGTATAACGTTATATACTATTACGTAATAGCGTATAACGTTATATAGTATTACCATATCACGCATAACGTTGTATATTATTACGTACTAACGTATAACGTTATATACTATTACTATATAACGTATAACGTTATATACTATTACTATATAGCGTATAACGTTATATACTATTACTATATAACGTATAACGTTATATACTATTACGTAATAACGTATAACGTTATATAGTATTGCCATATCACGTATAACGTTGTATATTATTACGTACTAACGTATAACGTTATATACTATTACTATATAACGTATAACGTTATATACTATTACTATATAACGTATAACGTTATATACTATTACTATATAACGTATAACGTTATATACTATTACTATATAACGTATAACGTTATATACTATTACTATATAACGCATAACGTTATATACTATTACTATATAACGCATAACGTTATATAATATTACTATATAACGTATAACGTTATATACTATTACTATATAACGTATAACGTTATATACTATTACTATATAACGTATAACGTTATATACTATTACTATATAACGTATAACGTTATATACTATTACTATATAACGTATAACGATATATACTATTCCGTACTATCGTATAACGTTATATACTATTACTATATAACGCATAACGTTATATACTATTACTATATATCGTATAACGTTATATACTATTACTATATAACGCATAACGTTATATACTATTACTATATAACGTATAACGTTATATACTATTACTATATAACGTATAACGTTACATACTATTACTATATAACGTATAACGTTCTATACTATTACTATATAACGCATAACGTTATATAATATTACTATATAACGTATAACGTTATATACTATTACTATATAACGCATAACGTTATATAATATTACTATATAACGTATAACATTATATACTTATACTATATAACGTATAACGTTATATACTATTACTATATAACGTATAACGTTATATACTGTTACTATATAACGTATAACGATATATACTATTACGTATTAACGTATAACGTTATATACTATTACGTACTAACGTATAACGTTATATACTATTACTATATAACGTATATCGCTATATACTATTACTATATAACGTATAACGATATATACTATTACGTATTAACGTATAACGTTATATACTATTACGTAATAGCGTATAACGTTATATAGTATTACCATATCACGCATAACGTTGTATATTATTACGTACTAACGTATAACGTTATATACTATTACTATATAACGTATAACGTTATATACTATTACTATATAGCGTATAACGTTATATACTATTACTATATAACGTATAACGTTATATACTATTACGTAATAACGTATAACGTTATATAGTATTGCCATATCACGTATAACGTTGTATATTATTACGTACTAACGTATAACGTTATATACTATTACTATATAACGTATAACGTTATATACTATTACTATATAACGTATAACGTTATATACTATTACTATATAACGTATAACGTTATATACTATTACTATATAACGTATAACGTTATATACTATTACTATATAACGCATAACGTTATATACTATTACTATATAACGCATAACGTTATATAATATTACTATATAACGTATAACGTTATATACTATTACTATATAACGTATAACGTTATATACTATTACTATATAACGTATAACGTTATATACTATTACTATATAACGTATAACGTTATATACTATTACTATATAACGTATAACGTTATATACTATTACTATATAACGTATAACGATATATACTATTCCGTACTATCGTATAACGTTATATACTATTACTATATAACGCATAACGTTATATACTATTACTATATATCGTATAACGTTATATACTATTACTATATAACGCATAACGTTATATACTATTACTATATAACGTATAACGTTATATACTATTACTATATAACGTATAACGTTATATACTATTACGTAATAACGCATAACGTTATATACTATTACGTAATAACGTATAACGTTATATAGTATTGCCATATCACGTATAACGTTGTATATTATTACGTACTAACGTATAACGTTATATACTATTACTATATAACCTATAACGTTATATACTATTACTATATAACGTATAACGTTATATACTATTACTATATAACGTATAACGTTATATACTATTACTATATAACGTATAACGATATATACTATTACATATTAACGTATAACGTTATATACTATTACGTAATAGCGTATAACGTTATATACTATTACTATATAACGTATAACGTTATATACTATTACTATATAACGTATAACGTTATATACTATTACTATATAACGTATAACGTTATATACTATTACTATATAACGTATAACGTTATATACTATTACTATATAACGTATAACGTTATATACTATTACGTAATAACGTATAACGTTATATACTATTACGTAATAACGTATAACGATATATACTATTACATATTAACGTATAACGTTATATACTATTACGTAATAGCGTATAACGTTATATGCTATTACTATATAACGTATAACGTTATATACTATTACTATATAACGTATAACGATACATACTATTACTATATAACGTATAACGTTATATACTATTACGTAATAACGTATAACGTTATATAGTATTGCCATATCACGTATAACGTTGTATATTAATACGTACTAACGTATAACGTTATATACTATTACTATATAACGTATAACGTTATATACTATTACTATATAACGTATAACGATATATACTATTACTATATAACGTATAACGTTATATACTATTACGTAATAACGTATAACGTTATATACTATTACGTAATAACGTATAACGTTATATACTATTACGTAATAACGTATAACGTTATATACTATTACTATATAACGTATAACGTTATATACTATTACTATATAACGCATAACGTTATATAATATTACTATATAACGTATAACGTTATATACTATTACTATATAACGTATAACGTTATATACTATTACTATATAACGTATAACGTTATATACTATTACTATATAACGCATAACGTTATATAATATTACTATATAACGTATAACGTTATATACTATTACTATATAACGTATAACGATACATACTATTACTATATAACGTATAACGTTATATACTATTACGTAATAACGTATAACGTTATATAGTATTGCCATATCACGTATAACGTTGTATATTAATACGTACTAACGTATAACGTTATATACTATTACTATATAACGTATAACGTTATATACTATTACTATATAACGTATAACGATATATACTATTACTATATAACGTATAACGTTATATACTATTACGTAATAACGTATAACGTTATATACTATTACGTAATAACGTATAACGTTATATACTATTACGTAATAACGTATAACGTTATATACTATTACTATATAACGTATAACGTTATATACTATTACTATATAACGCATAACGTTATATAATATTACTATATAACGTATAACGTTATATACTATTACTATATAACGTATAACGTTATATACTATTACTATATAACGTATATCGCTATATACTATTACTATATAACGTATAACGATATATACTATTACGTATTAACGTATAACGTTATATACTATTACGTATTAGCGTATAACGTTATATAGTATTACCATATCACGTATAACGTTGTATATTATTACGTACTAACGTATAACGTTATATACTATTACTATATAACGTATAACGTTACATACTATTACTATATAACGTATAACGTTATATACTATTACTATATAACCTATAACGTTATATACTATTACTATATAACGTATAACGTTATATACTATTACTATATAACGTATAACGATATATACTATTACTATATAACGTATAACGTTATATACTATTACGTAATAACGTATAACGTTATATACTATTACGTAATAACGTATAACGTTATATACTATTACGTAATAACGTATAACGTTATATACTATTACTATATAACGTATAACGTTATATACTATTACTATATAACGCATAACGTTATATAATATTACTATATAACGTATAACGTTATATACTATTACTATATAACGTATAACGTTATATACTATTACTATATAACGTATATCGCTATATACTATTACTATATAACGTATAACGATATATACTATTACGTATTAACGTATAACGTTATATACTATTACGTATTAGCGTATAACGTTATATAGTATTACCATGTCACGTATAACGTTGTATATTATTACGTACTAACGTATAACGTTATATACTATTGCTATATAACGTATAACGTTACATACTATTACTATATAACGTATAACGTTATATACTATTACTATATAACCTATAACGTTATATACTATTACTATATAACGTATAACGTTATATACTATTACTATATAACGTATAACGTTATATACTATTACTATATAACGTATAACGATATATACTATTACATATTAACGTATAACGTTATATACTATTACGTAATAGCGTATAACGTTATATACTATTACTATATAACGTATAACGTTATATACTATTACTATATTACGTATAACGTTATATACTATTACTATATAACGTATAACGTTATATACTATTACTATATAACGTATAACGTTATATACTATTACTATATAACGTATAACGATATATACTATTACGTACTATCGTATAACGTTATATACTATTACTATATAACGTATAACGATATATATTATTACGTACTAACGTATAACGTTATATACTATTACTATATAACGTATAACGATATATACTATTCCGTATTAACGTATAACGTTATATACTATTACGTAATAGCGTATAACGTTATATAGTATTACCATATCACGTATAACGTTGTATATTATTACGTACTAACGTATAACGTTATATACTATTACTATATAACGTATAACGATATATACTATTACGTACTATCGTATAACGTTATATACTATTACTATATAACGTATAACGATATATATTATTACGTACTAACGTATAACGTTATATACTATTACTATATAACGTATAACGTTATATACTATTACTATATAACGTATAACGTTATATACTATTTCTATATAACGCATAACGTTATATACTATTACTATATAACGTATAACGATATATACTATTACGTACTATCGTATAACGTTATATACTATTACTATATAACGTATAACGATATATATTATTACGTACTAACGTATAACGTTATATACTATTACTATATAACGTATAACGTTATATACTATTACTATATAACGTATAACGTTATATACTATTACTATATAACGTATAACGTTATATACTATTACTATATAACGCATAACGTTATATACTATTACTATATAACGCATAACGTTATATAATATTACTATATAACGTATAACGTTATATACTATTACTATATAACGTATAACGTTATATACTATTACTATATAACGTATAACGTTATATACTATTACTATATAACGTATAACGTTATATACTATTACTATATAACGTATAACGTTATATACTATTACTATATAACGTATAACGATATATACTATTCCGTACTATCGTATAACGTTATATACTATTACTATATAACGCATAACGTTATATACTATTACTATATATCGTATAACGTTATATACTATTACTATATAACGCATAACGTTATATAATATTACTATATAACGTATAACGTTATATACTATTACTATATAACGTATAACGTTATATACTATTACTATATAACGTATAACGTTATATACTATTACTATATAACGTATAACGTTATATACTATTACGTAATAACGCATAACGTTATATACTTTTACGTAATAACGTATAACGTTACATGGTATTACCATATCACGTATAAAGTTGCATATGATTACGTACTAACGTATAACGTTATATACTATTACTATATAACCTATAACGTTATATACTATTACTATATAACGTATAACGTTATATACTATTACTATATAACGTATAACGTTATATACTATTACTATATAACGTATAACGATATATACTATTACATATTAACGTATAACGTTATATACTATTACGTAATAGCGTATAACGTTATATACTATTACTATATAACGTATAACGTTATATACTATTACTATATAACGTATAACGTTATATACTATTACTATATAACGTATAACGTTATATACTATTACTATATAACGTATAACGTTATATACTATTACTATATAACGTATAACGTTATATACTATTACGTAATAACGTATAACGTTATATACTATTACGTAATAACGTATAACGTTATATACTATTACTATATAACGTATAACGTTATATACTATTACTATATAACGTATAACGTTATATACTATTACTATATAACGCATAACGTTATATAATATTACTATATAACGTATAACGTTATATACTATTACTATATAACGTATAACGATACATACTATTACTATATAACGTATAACGTTATATACTATTACTATATATCGTATAACGTTATATACTATTACTATATAACGTATAACGATATATACTATTACATATTAACGTATAACGTTATATACTATTACGTAATAGCGTATAACGTTATATACTATTACTATATAACGTATAACGTTATATACTATTACTATATTACGTATAACGTTATATACTATTACTATATAACGTATAACGTTATATACTATTACTATATAACGTATAACGTTATATACTATTACTATATGACGTATAACGATATATACTATTACGTACTATCGTATAACGTTATATACTATTACTATATAACGTATAACGATATATATTATTACGTACTAACGTATAACGTTATATACTATTACTATATAACGTATAACGATATATACTATTCCGTATTAACGTATAACGTTATATACTATTACGTAATAGCGTATAACGTTATATAGTATTACCATATCACGTATAACGTTGTATATTATTACGTACTAACGTATAACGTTATATACTATTACTATATAACGTATAACGATATATACTATTACGTACTATCGTATAACGTTATATACTATTACTATATAACGTATAACGATATATATTATTACGTACTAACGTATAACGTTATATACTATTACTATATAACGTATAACGTTATATACTATTACTATATAACGTATAACGTTATATACTATTTCTATATAACGCATAACGTTATATACTATTACTATATAACGTATAACGATATATACTATTACGTACTATCGTATAACGTTATATACTATTACTATGTAACGTATAACGATATATATTATTACGTACTAACGTATAACGTTATATACTATTACTATATAACGTATAACGTTATATACTATTACTATATAACGTATAACGTTATATACTATTACTATATAACGTATAACGTTATATACTATTACTATATAACGCATAACGTTATATACTATTACTATATAACGCATAACGTTATATAATATTACTATATAACGTATAACGTTATATACTATTACTATATAACGTATAACGTTATATACTATTACTATATAACGTATAACGTTATATACTATTACTATATAACGTATAACGTTATATACTATTACTATATAACGTATAACGTTATATACTATTACTATATAACGTATAACGTTATATACTATTACTATATAACGTATAACGATATATACTATTCCGTACTATCGTATAACGTTATATACTATTACTATATAACGCATAACGTTATATACTATTACTATATATCGTATAACGTTATATACTATTACTATATAACGCATAACGTTATATAATATTACTATATAACGTATAACGTTATATACTATTACTATATAACGTATAACGTTATATACTATTACTATATAACGTATAACGTTATATACTATTACTATATAACGTATAACGTTATATACTATTACGTAATAACGCATAACGTTATATACTATTACGTAATAACGTATAACGTTATATAGTATTGCCATATCACGTATAACGTTGTATATTATTACGTACTAACGTATAACGTTATATACTATTACTATATAACCTATAACGTTATATACTATTACTATATAACGTATAACGTTATATACTATTACTATATAACGTATAACGTTATATACTATTACTATATAACGTATAACGATATATACTATTACATATTAACGTATAACGTTATATACTATTACGTAATAGCGTATAACGTTATATACTATTACTATATAACGTATAACGTTATATACTATTACTATATAACGTATAACGTTATATACTATTACTATATAACGTATAACGTTATATACTATTACTATATAACGTATAACGTTATATACTATTACTATATAACGTATAACGTTATATACTATTACGTAATAACGTATAACGTTATATACTATTACGTAATAACGTATAACGTTATATACTATTACTATATAACGTATAACGTTATATACTATTACTATATAACGTATAACGTTATATACTATTACTATATAACGTATAACGTTATATACTATTACGTAATAACGCATAACGTTATATACTATTACGTAATAACGTATAACGTTATATAGTATTGCCATATCACGTATAACGTTGTATATTATTACGTACTAACGTATAACGTTATATACTATTACTATATAACCTATAACGTTATATACTATTACTATATAACGTATAACGTTATATACTATTACTATATAACGTATAACGTTATATACTATTACTATATAACGTATAACGATATATACTATTACATATTAACGTATAACGTTATATACTATTACGTAATAGCGTATAACGTTATATACTATTACTATATAACGTATAACGTTATATACTATTACTATATAACGTATAACGTTATATACTATTACTATATAACGTATAACGTTATATACTATTACTATATAACGTATAACGTTATATACTATTACTATATAACGTATAACGTTATATACTATTACGTAATAACGTATAACGTTATATACTATTACGTAATAACGTATAACGTTATATACTATTACTATATAACGTATAACGTTATATACTATTACTATATAACGTATAACGTTATATACTATTACTATATAACGCATAACGTTATATAATATTACTATATAACGTATAACGTTATATACTATTACTATATAACGTATAACGATACATACTATTACTATATAACGTATAACGTTATATACTATTACGTAATAACGTATAACGTTATATAGTATTGCCATATCACGTATAACGTTGTATATTAATACGTACTAACGTATAACGTTATATACTATTACTATATAACGTATAACGTTATATACTATTACTATATAACGTATAACGATATATACTATTACTATATAACGTATAACGTTATATACTATTACGTAATAACGTATAATGTTATATACTATTACGTAATAACGTATAACGTTATATACTATTACGTAATAACGTATAACGTTATATACTATTACGTAATAACGTATAACGTTATATACTATTACTATATAACGTATAACGTTATATACTATTACTATATAACGCATAACGTTATATAATATTACTATATAACGTATAACGTTATATACTATTACTATATAACGTATAACGTTATATACTATTACTATATAACGTATATCGCTATATACTATTACTATATAACGTATAACGATATATACTATTACGTATTAACGTATAACGTTATATACTATTACGTATTAGCGTATAACGTTATATAGTATTACCATATCACGTATAACGTTGTATATTATTACGTACTAACGTATAACGTTATATACTATTACTATATAACGTATAACGTTACATACTATTACTATATAACGTATAACGTTATATACTATTACTATATAACCTATAACGTTATATACTATTACTATATAACGTATAACGTTATATACTATTACTATATAACGTATAACGTTATATACTATTACTATATAACGTATAACGATATATACTATTACATATTAACGTATAACGTTATATACTATTACGTAATAGCGTATAACGTTATATACTATTACTATATAACGTATAACGTTATATACTATTACTATATTACGTATAACGTTATATACTATTACTATATAACGTATAACGTTATATACTATTACTATATAACGTATAACGTTATATACTATTACTATATAACGTATAACGATATATACTATTACGTACTATCGTATAACGTTATATACTATTACTATATAACGTATAACGATATATATTATTACGTACTAACGTATAACGTTATATACTATTACTATATAACGTATAACGTTATATACTATTACTATATAACGTATAACGTTATATACTATTACTATATAACGTATAACGTTATATACTATTACTATATAACGTATAACGTTATATACTATTACTATATAACGTATATCGCTATATACTATTACTATATAACGTATAACGATATATACTATTCCGTATTAACGTATAACGTTATATACTATTACGTAATAGCGTATAACGTTATATAGTATTACCATATCACGTATAACGTTGTATATTATTACTATATAACGTATATCGCTATATACTATTACTATATAACGTATAACGATATATACTATTACGTATTAACGTATAACGTTATATACTATTACGTATTAGCGTATAACGTTATATAGTATTACCATATCACGTATAACGTTGTATATTATTACGTACTAACGTATAACGTTATATACTATTACTATATAACGTATAACGTTACATACTATTACTATATAACGTATAACGTTATATACTATTACTATATAACCTATAACGTTATATACTATTACTATATAACGTATAACGTTATATACTATTACTATATAACGTATAACGTTATATACTATTACTATATAACGTATAACGATATATACTATTACATATTAACGTATAACGTTATATACTATTACGTAATAGCGTATAACGTTATATACTATTACTATATAACGTATAACGTTATATACTATTACTATATTACGTATAACGTTATATACTATTACTATATAACGTATAATGTTATATACTATTACTATATAACGTATAACGTTATATACTATTACTATATAACGTATAACGTTACATACTATTACTATATAACGTATAACGTTATATACTATTACTATATAACCTATAACGTTATATACTATTACTATATAACGTATAACGTTATATACTATTACTATATAACGTATAACGTTATATACTATTACTATATAACGTATAAGTATATATACTATTACATATTAACGTATAACGTTATATACTATTACGTAATAGCGTATAACGTTATATACTATTACTATATAACGTATAACGTTATATACTATTACTATATTACGTATAACGTTATATACTATTACTATATAACGTATAACGTTATATACTATTACTATATAACGTATAACGTTATATACTATTACTATATAACGTATAACGATATATACTATTACGTACTATCGTATAACGTTATATACTATTACTATATAACGTATAACGATATATATTATTACGTACTAACGTATAACGTTATATACTATTACTATATAACGTATAACGTTATATACTATTACTATATAACGTATAACGTTATATACTATTACTATATAACGTATAACGTTATATACTATTACTATATAACGTATAACGTTATATACTATTACTATATAACGCATAACGTTATATAATATTACTATATAACGTATAACGTTATATACTATTACTATATAACGTATAACGTTATATACTATTACTATATAACGTATATCGCTATATACTATTACTATATAACGTATAACGATATATACTATTCCGTATTAACGTATAACGTTATATACTATTACGTAATAGCGTATAACGTTATATAGTATTACCATATCACGTATAACGTTGTATATTATTACTATATAACGTATATCGCTATATACTATTACTATATAACGTATAACGATATATACTATTACGTATTAACGTATAACGTTATATACTATTACGTATTAGCGTATAACGTTATATAGTATTACCATATCACGTATAACGTTGTATATTATTACGTACTAACGTATAACGTTATATACTATTACTATATAACGTATAACGTTACATACTATTACTATATAACGTATAACGTTATATACTATTACTATATAACCTATAACGTTATATACTATTACTATATAACGTATAACGTTATATACTATTACTATATAACGTATAACGTTATATACTATTACTATATAACGTATAACGATATATACTATTACATATTAACGTATAACGTTATATACTATTACGTAATAGCGTATAACGTTATATACTATTACTATATAACGTATAACGTTATATACTATTACTATATTACGTATAACGTTATATACTATTACTATATAACGTATAACGTTATATACTATTACTATATAACGTATAACGTTATATACTATTACTATATAACGTATAACGTTATATACTATTACGTAATAACGTACAACGATATATACTATTACATATTAACGTATAACGTTATATACTATTACGTAATAGCGTATAACGTTATATACTATTACTATATAACGTATAACGTTATATACTATTACTATATTACGTATAACGCTATATACTATTACTATATAACGTATAACGTTATATACTATTACTATATAACGTATAACGTTATATACTATTACTATATAACGTATAACGATATATACTATTACGTACTATCGTATAACGTTATATACTATTACTATATAACGTATAACGATATATATTATTACGTACTAACGTATAACGTTATATACTATTACTATATAACGTATAACGTTATATACTATTACTATATAACGTATAACGTTATATACTATTACTATATAACGTATAACGTTATATACTATTACTATATAACGCATAACGTTATATAATATTACTATATAACGTATAACGTTATATACTATTACTATATAACGTATAACGTTATATACTATTACTATATAACGTATATCGCTATATACTATTACTATATAACGTATAACGATATATACTATTCCGTATTAACGCATAACGTTATATACTATTACGTAATAGCGTATAACGTTATATAGTATTACCATATCACGTATAACGTTGTATATTATTACTATATAACGTATATCGCTATATACTATTACTATATAACGTATAACGATATATACTATTACGTATTAACGTATAACGTTATATACTATTACGTATTAGCGTATAACGTTATATAGTATTACCATATCACGTATAACGTTGTATATTATTACGTACTAACGTATAACGTTATATACTATTACTATATAACGTATAACGTTACATACTATTACTATATAACGTATAACGTTATATACTATTACTATATAACCTATAACGTTATATACTATTACTATATAACGTATAACGTTATATACTATTACTATATAACGTATAACGTTATATACTATTACTATATAACGTATAACGATATATACTATTACATATTAACGTATAACGTTATATACTATTACGTAATAGCGTATAACGTTATATACTATTACTATATAACGTATAACGTTATATACTATTACTATATAACGTATAACGTTATATACTATTACTATATAACGTATAACGTTATATACTATTACTATATAACGTATAACGATATATACTATTACATATTAACGTATAACGTTATATACTATTACGTAATAGCGTATAACGTTATATAGTATTACCATATCACGCATAACGTTGTATATTATTACGTACTAACGTATAACGTTATATACTATTACTATATAACGTATAACGTTATATACTATTACTATATAACGTATAACGTTATATACTATTACTATATAACGTATAACGTTATATACTATTACTATATAACGTATAACGTTATATACTATTACTATATAACGTATAACGTTATATACTATTACTATATAACGTATAACGTTATATACTATTACGTAATAACGTATAACGTTATATACTATTACGTAATAACGTATAACGTTATATACTATTACGTAATAACGTATAACGTTATATAGTATTGCCATATCACGTATAACGTTGTATATTATTACGTACTAACGTATAACGTTATATACTATTACCATATAACGTATAACGTTATATACTATTACTATATAACGTATAACGTTATATAATATTACTATATAACGTATAACGTTATATACTTTTACTATATAACGCATAACGTTATATACTATTACTATATAACGTATAACGTTATATACTATTACTATATAACGTATAACGTTATATACTATTACTATATAACGCATAACGTTATATAATATTACTATATAACGTATAACGTTATATACTATTACTATATAACGTATAACGTTATATACTATTACTATATAACGTATATCGCTATATACTATTACTATATAACGTATAACGATATATACTATTCCGTATTAACGTATAACGTTATATACTATTACGTAATAGCGTATAACGTTATATAGTATTACCATATCACGTATAACGTTGTATATTATTACGTACTAACGTATAACGTTATATACTATTACTATATAACGTATAACGTTATATACTATTACTATATAACGCATAACGTTATATAGTAATAGTATATAACGTTATACGTTATATACTATTACTATATAACGTATAACGTTATATACTATTACTATATAACGTATAACGATATATACTATTCCGTATTAACGTATAACGTTATATACTATTACGTAATAGCGTATAACGTTATATAGTATTACCATATCACGTATAACGTTGTATATTATTACGTACTAACGTATAACGTTATATACTATTACTATATAACGTATAACGTTATATACTATTACTATATAACGTATAACGATATATACTATTACGTACTATCGTATAACGTTATATACTATTACTATATAACGTATAACGATATATATTATTACGTACTAACGTATAACGTTATATACTATTACTATATAACGTATAACGTTATATACTATTACTATATAACGTATAACGTTATATACTATTACTATATAACGTATAACGTTATATACTATTACTATATAACGCATAACGTTATATAATATTACTATATAACGTATAACGTTATATACTATTACTATATAACGTATAACGTTATATACTATTACTATATAACGTATAACGTTATATACTATTACTATATTACGTATAACGTTATATACTATTACTATATAACGTATAACGTTATATACTATTACTATATAACGTATAACGTTATATACTATTACTATATAACGTATAACGTTATATACTATTACTATATAACGTATAACGTTATATACTATTACGTAATAACGTATAACGTTATATACTATTACTATATAACGTATAACGTTATATACTATTACTATATAACGTATAACGTTATATACTATTACTATATAACGCATAACGTTATATAATATTACTATATAACGTATAACGTTATATACTATTACTATATAACGTATAACGTTATATACTATTACTATATAACGTATATCGCTATATACTATTACTATATAACGTATAACGTTATATACTATTACTATATAACGTATAACGTTATATACTATTACTATATAACGTATAACGTTATATACTATTACTATATAACGCATAACGTTATATAATATTACTATATAACGTATAACGTTATATACTATTACTATATAACGTATAACGTTATATACTATTACTATATAACGTATATCGCTATATACTATTACTATATATCGTTATACGTTATATACTATTACGTAATAACGTATAACATTATATAGTATTGCCATATCACGTATAACGTTGTATATTAATACGTACTAACGTATAACGTTATATACTATTACTATATAACGCATAACGTTATATAATATTACTATATAACGTATAACGTTATATACTATTACTATATAACGTATAACGTTATATACTATTACTATATAACGTATATCGCTATATACTATTACTATATAACGTATAACGATATATACTATTACGTATTAACGTATAACGTTATATACTATTACGTATTAGCGTATAACGTTATATAGTATTACCATATCACGTATAACGTTGTATATTATTACGTACTAACGTATAACGTTATATACTATTACTATATAACGTATAACGTTACATACTATTACTATATAACGTATAACGTTATATACTATTACGTAATAACGTACAACGATATATACTATTACATATTAACGTATAACGTTATATACTATTACGTAATAGCGTATAACGTTATATACTATTACTATATAACGTATAACGTTATATACTATTACTATATTACGTATAACGCTATATACTATTACTATATAACGTATAACGTTATATACTATTACTATATAACGTATAACGTTATATACTATTACTATATAACGTATAACGATATATACTATTACGTACTATCGTATAACGTTATATACTATTACTATATAACGTATAACGATATATATTATTACGTACTAACGTATAACGTTATATACTATTACTATATAAGGTATAACGTTATATACTATTACTATATAACGTATAACGTTATATACTATTACTATATAACGTATAACGTTATATACTATTACTATATAACGCATAACGTTATATAATATTACTATATAACGTATAACGTTATATACTATTACTATATAACGTATAACGTTATATACTATTACTATATAACGTATATCGCTATATACTATTACTATATAACGTATAACGATATGTACTATTCCGTATTAACGCATAACGTTATATACTATTACTATATAACGTATATCGCTATATACTATTACTATATAACGTATAACGATATATACTATTACGTATTAACGTATAACGTTATATACTATTACGTATTAGCGTATAACGTTATATAGTATTACCATATCACGTATAACGTTGTATATTATTACGTACTAACGTATAACGTTATATACTATTACTATATAACGTATAACGTTACATACTATTACTATATAACGTATAACGTTATATACTATTACTATATAACCTATAACGTTATATACTATTACTATATAACGTATAACGTTATATACTATTACTATATAACGTATAACGTTATATACTATTACTATATAACGTATAACGTTATATACTATTACTATATAACGTATAACGTTATATACTATTACTATATAACGTATAACGTTATATACTATTACTATATAACGTATAACGTTATATACTATTACGTAATAACGTATAACGTTATATACTATTACGTAATAACGTATAACGTTATATACTATTACGTAATAACGTATAACGTTATATAGTATTGCCATATCACGTATAACGTTGTATATTATTACGTACTAACGTATAACGTTATATACTATTACCATATAACGTATAACGTTATATACTATTACTATATAACGTATAACGTTATATAATATTACTATATAACGTATAACGTTATATACTTTTACTATATAACGCATAACGTTATATACTATTACTATATAACGTATAACGTTATATACTATTACTATATAACGTATAACGTTATATACTATTACTATATAACGCATAACGTTATATAATATTACTATATAACGTATAACGTTATATACTATTACTATATAACGTATAACGTTATATACTATTACTATATAACGTATATCGCTATATACTATTACTATATAACGTATAACGATATATACTATTACGTATTAACGTATAACGTTATATACTATTACGTATTAGCGTATAACGTTATATAGTATTACCATATCACGTATAACGTTGTATATTATTACGTACTAACGTATAACGTTATATACTATTACTATATAACGTATAACGTTACATACTATTACTATATAACGTATAACGTTATATACTATTACGTAATAACGTACAACGATATATACTATTACATATTAACGTATAACGTTATATACTATTACGTAATAGCGTATAACGTTATATACTATTACTATATAACGTATAACGTTATATACTATTACTATATTACGTATAACGCTATATACTATTACTATATAACGTATAACGTTATATACTATTACTATATAACGTATAACGTTATATACTATTACTATATAACGTATAACGATATATACTATTACGTACTATCGTATAACGTTATATACTATTACTATATAACGTATAACGATATATATTATTACGTACTAACGTATAACGTTATATACTATTACTATATAACGTATAACGTTATATACTATTACTATATAACGTATAACGTTATATACTATTACTATATAACGTATAACGTTATATACTATTACTATATAACGCATAACGTTATATAATATTACTATATAACGTATAACGTTATATACTATTACTATATAACGTATAACGTTATATACTATTACTATATAACGTATATCGCTATATACTATTACTATATAACGTATAACGATATGTACTATTCCGTATTAACGCATAACGTTATATACTATTACTATATAACGTATATCGCTATATACTATTACTATATAACGTATAACGATATATACTATTACGTATTAACGTATAACGTTATATACTATTACGTATTAGCGTATAACGTTATATAGTATTACCATATCACGTATAACGTTGTATATTATTACGTACTAACGTATAACGTTATATACTATTACTATATAACGTATAACGTTACATACTATTACTATATAACGTATAACGTTATATACTATTACTATATAACCTATAACGTTATATACTATTACTATATAACGTATAACGTTATATACTATTACTATATAACGTATAACGTTATATACTATTACTATATAACGTATAACGTTATATACTATTACTATATAACGTATAACGTTATATACTATTACTATATAACGTATAACGTTATATACTATTACTATATAACGTATAACGTTATATACTATTACGTAATAACGTATAACGTTATATACTATTACGTAATAACGTATAACGTTATATACTATTACGTAATAACGTATAACGTTATATAGTATTGCCATATCACGTATAACGTTGTATATTATTACGTACTAACGTATAACGTTATATACTATTACCATATAACGTATAACGTTATATACTATTACTATATAACGTATAACGTTATATAATATTACTATATAACGTATAACGTTATATACTTTTACTATATAACGCATAACGTTATATACTATTACTATATAACGTATAACGTTATATACTATTACTATATAACGTATAACGTTATATACTATTACTATATAACGCATAACGTTATATAATATTACTATATAACGTATAACGTTATATACTATTACTATATAACGTATAACGTTATATACTATTACTATATAACGTATATCGCTATATACTATTACTATATAACGTATAACGATATATACTATTACGTATTAACGTATAACGTTATATACTATTACGTATTAGCGTATAACGTTATATAGTATTACCATATCACGTATAACGTTGTATATTATTACGTACTAACGTATAACGTTATATACTATTACTATATAACGTATAACGTTACATACTATTACTATATAACGTATAACGTTATATACTATTACGTAATAACGTACAACGATATATACTATTACATATTAACGTATAACGTTATATACTATTACGTAATAGCGTATAACGTTATATACTATTACTATATAACGTATAACGTTATATACTATTACTATATTACGTATAACGCTATATACTATTACTATATAACGTATAACGTTATATACTATTACTATATAACGTATAACGTTATATACTATTACTATATAACGTATAACGATATATACTATTACGTACTATCGTATAACGTTATATACTATTACTATATAACGTATAACGATATATATTATTACGTACTAACGTATAACGTTATATACTATTACTATATAACGTATAACGTTATATACTATTACTATATAACGTATAACGTTATATACTATTACTATATAACGTATAACGTTATATACTATTACTATATAACGCATAACGTTATATAATATTACTATATAACGTATAACGTTATATACTATTACTATATAACGTATAACGTTATATACTATTACTATATAACGTATATCGCTATATACTATTACTATATAACGTATAACGATATGTACTATTCCGTATTAACGCATAACGTTATATACTATTACTATATAACGTATATCGCTATATACTATTACTATATAACGTATAACGATATATACTATTACGTATTAACGTATAACGTTATATACTATTACGTATTAGCGTATAACGTTATATAGTATTACCATATCACGTATAACGTTGTATATTATTACGTACTAACGTATAACGTTATATACTATTACTATATAACGTATAACGTTACATACTATTACTATATAACGTATAACGTTATATACTATTACTATATAACGTATAACGTTATATACTATTACTATATAACGTATAACGATATATATTATTACGTACTAACGTATAACGTTATATACTATTACTATATAACGTATAACGTTATATACTATTACTATATAACGTATAACGTTATATACTATTACTATATAACGTATAACGTTATATACTATTACTATATAACGTATAACGTTATATACTATTACTATATAACGCATAACGTTATATAATATTACTATATAACGTATAACGTTATATACTATTACTATATAACGTATAACGTTATATACTATTACTATATAACGTATATCGCTATATACTATTACTATATAACGTATAACGATATATACTATTCCGTATTAACGTATAACGTTATATACTATTACGTAATAGCGTATAACGTTATATAGTATTACCATATCACGTATAACGTTGTATATTATTACTATATAACGTATATCGCTATATACTATTACTATATAACGTATAACGATATATACTATTACGTATTAACGTATAACGTTATATACTATTACGTATTAGCGTATAACGTTATATAGTATTACCATATCACGTATAACGTTGTATATTATTACGTACTAACGTATAACGTTATATACTATTACTATATAACGTATAACGTTACATACTATTACTATATAACGTATAACGTTATATACTATTACTATATAACCTATAACGTTATATACTATTACTATATAACGTATAACGTTATATACTATTACTATATAACGTATAACGTTATATACTATTACTATATAACGTATAACGATATATACTATTACATATTAACGTATAACGTTATATACTATTACGTAATAGCGTATAACGTTATATACTATTACTATATAACGTATAACGTTATATACTATTACTATATTACGTATAACGTTATATACTATTACTATATAACGTATAACGTTATATACTATTACTATATAACGTATAACGTTATATACTATTACTATATAACGTATAACGTTATATACTATTACGTAATAACGTACAACGATATATACTATTACATATTAACGTATAACGTTATATACTATTACGTAATAGCGTATAACGTTATATACTATTACTATATAACGTATAACGTTATATACTATTACTATATTACGTATAACGCTATATACTATTACTATATAACGTATAACGTTATATACTATTACTATATAACGTATAACGATATATACTATTACGTACTATCGTATAACGTTATATACTATTACTATATAACGTATAACGATATATATTATTACGTACTAACGTATAACGTTATATACTATTACTATATAACGTATAACGTTATATACTATTACTATATAACGTATAACGTTATATACTATTACTATATAACGTATAACGTTATATACTATTACTATATAACGCATAACGTTATATAATATTACTATATAACGTATAACGTTATATACTATTACTATATAACGTATAACGTTATATACTATTACTATATAACGTATATCGCTATATACTATTACTATATAACGTATAACGATATATACTATTCCGTATTAACGCATAACGTTATATACTATTACGTAATAGCGTATAACGTTATATAGTATTACCATATCACGTATAACGTTGTATATTATTACTATATAACGTATATCGCTATATACTATTACTATATAACGTATAACGATATATACTATTACGTATTAACGTATAACGTTATATACTATTACGTATTAGCGTATAACGTTATATAGTATTACCATATCACGTATAACGTTGTATATTATTACGTACTAACGTATAACGTTATATACTATTACTATATAACGTATAACGTTACATACTATTACTATATAACGTATAACGTTATATACTATTACTATATAACCTATAACGTTATATACTATTACTATATAACGTATAACGTTATATACTATTACTATATAACGTATAACGTTATATACTATTACTATATAACGTATAACGATATATACTATTACATATTAACGTATAACGTTATATACTATTACGTAATAGCGTATAACGTTATATACTATTACTATATAACGTATAACGTTATATACTATTACTATATAACGTATAACGTTATATACTATTACTATATAACGTATAACGTTATATACTATTACTATATAACGTATAACGATATATACTATTACATATTAACGTATAACGTTATATACTATTACGTAATAGCGTATAACGTTATATAGTATTACCATATCACGCATAACGTTGTATATTATTACGTACTAACGTATAACGTTATATACTATTACTATATAACGTATAACGTTATATACTATTACTATATAACGTATAACGTTATATACTATTACTATATAACGTATAACGTTATATACTATTACTATATAACGTATAACGTTATATACTATTACTATATAACGTATAACGTTATATACTATTACTATATAACGTATAACGTTATATACTATTACTATATAACGTATAACGTTATATACTATTACGTAATAACGTATAACGTTATATACTATTACGTAATAACGTATAACGTTATATACTATTACGTAATAACGTATAACGTTATATAGTATTGCCATATCACGTATAACGTTGTATATTATTACGTACTAACGTATAACGTTATATACTATTACCATATAACGTATAACGTTATATACTATTACTATATAACGTATAACGTTATATAATATTACTATATAACGTATAACGTTATATACTTTTACTATATAACGCATAACGTTATATACTATTACTATATAACGTATAACGTTATATACTATTACTATATAACGTATAACGTTATATACTATTACTATATAACGCATAACGTTATATAATATTACTATATAACGTATAACGTTATATACTATTACTATATAACGTATAACGTTATATACTATTACTATATAACGTATATCGCTATATACTATTACTATATAACGTATAACGATATATACTATTCCGTATTAACGTATAACGTTATATACTATTACGTAATAGCGTATAACGTTATATAGTATTACCATATCACGTATAACGTTGTATATTATTACGTACTAACGTATAACGTTATATACTATTACTATATAACGTATAACGTTATATACTATTACTATATAACGCATAACGTTATATAATATTAGTATATAACGTATAACGTTATATACTATTACTATATAACGTATAACGTTATATACTATTACTATATAACGTATAACGATATATACTATTCCGTATTAACGTATAACGTTATATACTATTACGTAATAGCGTATAACGTTATATAGTATTACCATATCACGTATAACGTTGTATATTATTACGTACTAACGTATAACGTTATATACTATTACTATATAACGTATAACGTTATATACTATTACTATATAACGTATAACGATATATACTATTACGTACTATCGTATAACGTTATATACTATTACTATATAACGTATAACGATATATATTATTACGTACTAACGTATAACGTTATATACTATTACTATATAACGTATAACGTTATATACTATTACTATATAACGTATAACGTTATATACTATTACTATATAACGTATAACGTTATATACTATTACTATATAACGCATAACGTTATATAATATTACTATATAACGTATAACGTTATATACTATTACTATATAACGTATAACGTTATATACTATTACTATATAACGTATATCGCTATATACTATTACTATATAACGTATAACGATATATACTATTCCGTATTAACGTATAACGTTATATACTATTACGTAATAGCGTATAACGTTATATAGTATTACCATATCACGTATAACGTTGTATATTATTACTATATAACGTATATCGCTATATACTATTACTATATAACGTATAACGATATATACTATTACGTATTAACGTATAACGTTATATACTATTACGTATTAGCGTATAACGTTATATAGTATTACCATATCACGTATAACGTTGTATATTATTACGTACTAACGTATAACGTTATATACTATTACTATATAACGTATAACGTTACATACTATTACTATATAACGTATAACGTTATATACTATTACGTAATAACGTACAACGATATATACTATTACATATTAACGTATAACGTTATATACTATTACGTAATAGCGTATAACGTTATATACTATTACTATATAACGTATAACGTTATATACTATTACTATATTACGTATAACGCTATATACTATTACTATATAACGTATAACGTTATATACTATTACTATATAACGTATAACGTTATATACTATTACTATATAACGTATAACGATATATACTATTACGTACTATCGTATAACGTTATATACTATTACTATATAACGTATAACGATATATATTATTACGTACTAACGTATAACGTTATATACTATTACTATATAACGTATAACGTTATATACTATTACTATATAACGTATAACGTTATATACTATTACTATATAACGTATAACGTTATATACTATTACTATATAACGCATAACGTTATATAATATTACTATATAACGTATAACGTTATATACTATTACTATATAACGTATAACGTTATATACTATTACTATATAACGTATATCGCTATATACTATTACTATATAACGTATAACGATATGTACTATTCCGTATTAACGCATAACGTTATATACTATTACTATATAACGTATATCGCTATATACTATTACTATATAACGTATAACGATATATACTATTACGTATTAACGTATAACGTTATATACTATTACGTATTAGCGTATAACGTTATATAGTATTACCATATCACGTATAACGTTGTATATTATTACGTACTAACGTATAACGTTATATACTATTACTATATAACGTATAACGTTACATACTATTACTATATAACGTATAACGTTATATACTATTACTATATAACCTATAACGTTATATACTATTACTATATAACGTATAACGTTATATACTATTACTATATAACGTATAACGTTATATACTATTACTATATAACGTATAACGTTATATACTATTACTATATAACGTATAACGTTATATACTATTACTATATAACGTATAACGTTATATACTATTACTATATAACGTATAACGTTATATACTATTACGTAATAACGTATAACGTTATATACTATTACGTAATAACGTATAACGTTATATACTATTACGTAATAACGTATAACGTTATATAGTATTGCCATATCACGTATAACGTTGTATATTATTACGTACTAACGTATAACGTTATATACTATTACCATATAACGTATAACGTTATATACTATTACTATATAACGTATAACGTTATATAATATTACTATATAACGTATAACGTTATATACTTTTACTATATAACGCATAACGTTATATACTATTACTATATAACGTATAACGTTATATACTATTACTATATAACGTATAACGTTATATACTATTACTATATAACGCATAACGTTATATAATATTACTATATAACGTATAACGTTATATACTATTACTATATAACGTATAACGTTATATACTATTACTATATAACGTATATCGCTATATACTATTACTATATAACGTATAACGATATATACTATTCCGTATTAACGTATAACGTTATATACTATTACGTAATAGCGTATAACGTTATATAGTATTACCATATCACGTATAACGTTGTATATTATTACGTACTAACGTATAACGTTATATACTATTACTATATAACGTATAACGTTATATACTATTACTATATAACGCATAACGTTATATAATATTAGTATATAACGTATAACGTTATATACTATTACTATATAACGTATAACGTTATATACTATTACTATATAACGTATAACGATATATACTATTCCGTATTAACGTATAACGTTATATACTATTACGTAATAGCGTATAACGTTATATGGTATTACCATATCACGTATAACGTTGTATATTATTACGTACTAACGTATAACGTTATATACTATTACTATATAACGTATAACGTTATATACTATTACTATATAACGTATAACGATATATACTATTACGTACTATCGTATAACGTTATATACTATTACTATATAACGTATAACGATATATATTATTACGTACTAACGTATAACGTTATATACTATTACTATATAACGTATAACGTTATATACTATTACTATATAACGTATAACGTTATATACTATTACTATATAACGTATAACGTTATATACTATTACTATATAACGCATAACGTTATATAATATTACTATATAACGTATAACGTTATATACTATTACTATATAACGTATAACGTTATATACTATTACTATATAACGTATATCGCTATATACTATTACTATATAACGTATAACGATATATACTATTCCGTATTAACGTATAACGTTATATACTATTACGTAATAGCGTATAACGTTATATAGTATTACCATATCACGTATAACGTTGTATATTATTACTATATAACGTATATCGCTATATACTATTACTATATAACGTATAACGATATATACTATTACGTATTAACGTATAACGTTATATACTATTACGTATTAGCGTATAACGTTATATAGTATTACCATATCACGTATAACGTTGTATATTATTACGTACTAACGTATAACGTTATATACTATTACTATATAACGTATAACGTTACATACTATTACTATATAACGTATAACGTTATATACTATTACTATATAACCTATAACGTTATATACTATTACTATATAACGTATAACGTTATATACTATTACTATATAACGTATAACGTTATATACTATTACTATATAACGTATAACGTTATATACTATTACTATATAACGTATAACGTTATATACTATTACTATATAACGTATAACGATATATACTATTACATATTAACGTATAACGTTATATACTATTACGTAATAGCGTATAACGTTATATACTATTACTATATAACGTATAACGTTATATACTATTACTATATTACGTATAACGTTATATACTATTACTATATAACGTATAACGTTATATACTATTACTATATAACGTATAACGTTATATACTATTACTATATAATGTATAACGTTATATACTATTACTATATAATGTATAACGTTATATACTATTACGTAATAACGTATAACGTTATATACTATTACGTAATAACGTATAACGTTATATACTATTACTATATAACGTATAACGTTATATACTATTACTATATAACGTATAACGTTATATACTATTACTATATAACGCATAACGTTATATAATATTACTATATAACGTATAACGTTATATACTATTACTATATAACGTATAACGTTATATACTATTACTATATAACGTATATCGCTATATACTATTACTATATAACGTATAACGTTATATACTATTACTATATAACGTATAACGTTATATACTATTACTATATAACGTATAACGATACATACTATTACTATATAACGTATAACGTTATATACTATTACGTAATAACGTATAACGTTATATAGTATTGCCATATCACGTATAACGTTGTATATTAATACGTACTAACGTATAACGTTATATACTATTACTATATAACGCATAACGTTATATAATATTACTATATAACGTATAACGTTATATACTATTACTATATAACGTATAACGTTATATACTATTACTATATAACGTATATCGCTATATACTATTACTATATAACGTATAACGATATATACTATTACGTATTAACGTATAACGTTATATACTATTACGTATTAGCGTATAACGTTATATAGTATTACCATATCACGTATAACGTTGTATATTATTACGTACTAACGTATAACGTTATATACTATTACTATATAACGTATAACGTTACATACTATTACTATATAACGTATAACGTTATATACTATTACTATATAACCTATAACGTTATATACTATTACTATATAACGTATAACGTTATATACTATTACTATATAACGTATAACGTTATATACTATTACTATATAACGTATAACGATATATACTATTACATATTAACGTATAACGTTATATACTATTACGTAATAGCGTATAACGTTATATACTATTACTATATAACGTATAACGTTATATACTATTACTATATAACGTATAACGTTATATACTATTACGTAATAGCGTATAACGTTATATACTATTACTATATAACGTATAACGTTATATACTATTACTATATAACGTATAACGTTATATACTATTACTATATAACGTATAACGTTATATACTATTACTATATAACGTATAACGTTATATACTATTACGTAATAACGTATAACGTTATATACTATTACGTAATAACGTATAACGTTATATAGTATTGCCATATCACGTATAACGTTGTATATTATTACGTACTAACGTATAACGTTACATACTATTACTATATAACGTATAACGTTATATACTATTACTATATAACGTATAACGTTATATACTATTACTATATAACGTATAACGTTATATACTATTACTATATAACGTATATCGCTATATACTATTACTATATAACGTATAACGATATATACTATTCCGTATTAACGTATAACGTTATATACTATTACGTAATAGCGTATAACGTTATATAGTATTACCATATCACGTATAACGTTGTATATTATTACGTACTAACGTATAACGTTATATACTATTACTATATAACGTATAACGTTATATACTATTACTATATAACGCATAACGTTATATAATATTATTATATAACGTATAACGTTATATACTATTACTATATAACGTATAACGTTATATACTATTACTATATAACGTATAACGTTATATACTATTACTATATAACGTATAACGATATATACTATTCCGTATTAACGTATAACGTTATATACTATTACGTAATAGCGTATAACGTTATATAGTATTACCATATCACGTATAACGTTGTATATTATTACGTACTAACGTATAACGTTATATACTATTACTATATAACGTATAACGTTATATACTATTACTATATAACGTATAACGATATATACTATTACGTACTATCGTATAACGTTATATACTATTACTATATAACGTATAACGATATATATTATTACGTACTAACGTATAACGTTATATACTATTACTATATAACGTATAACGTTATATACTATTACTATATAACGTATAACGTTATATACTATTACTATATAACGTATAACGTTATATACTATTACTATATAACGCATAACGTTATATAATATTACTATATAACGTATAACGTTATATACTATTACTATATAACGTATAACGTTATATACTATTACTATATAACGTATATCGCTATATACTATTACTATATAACGTATAACGATATATACTATTCCGTATTAACGTATAACGTTATATACTATTACGTAAAAGCGTATAACGTTATATAGTATTACCATATCACGTATAACGTTGTATATTATTACTATATAACGTATATCGCTATATACTATTACTATATAACGTATAACGATATATACTATTACGTATTAACGTATAACGTTATATAGTATTACGTATTAGCGTATAACGTTATATAGTATTACCATATCACGTATAACGTTGTATATTATTACGTACTAACGTATAACGTTATATACTATTACTATATAACGTATAACGTTACATACTATTACTATATAACGTATAACGTTATATACTATTACTATATAACCTATAACGTTATATACTATTACTATATAACGTATAACGTTATATACTATTACTATATAACGTATAACGTTATATACTATTACTATATAACGTATAACGTTATATACTATTACTATATAACGTATAACGTTATATACTATTACTATATAACGTATAACGTTATATACTATTACTATATAACGTATAACGTTATATACTATTACTATATAACGTATAACGTTATATACTATTACTATATAACGTATAACGTTATATACTATTACTATATAACGTATAACGTTATATACTATTACTATATAACGTATAACGTTATATACTATTACTATATAACGTATAACGTTATATACTATTACTATATAACGTATATCGCTATATACTATTACTATATAACGTATAACGATATATACTATTCCGTATTAACGTATAACGTTATATACTATTACGTAATAGCGTATAACGTTATATACTATTACGTAATAACGTATAACGTTATATACTATTACGTAATAACGTATAACGTTATATAGTATTGCCATATCACGTATAACGTTGTATATTATTACGTACTAACGTATAACGTTACATACTATTACTATATAACGTATAACGTTATATACTATTACTATATAACGTATAACGTTATATACTATTACTATATAACGTATAACGTTATATACTATTACTATATAACGTATATCGCTATATACTATTACTATATAACGTATAACGATATATACTATTCCGTATTAACGTATAACGTTATATACTATTACGTAATAGCGTATAACGTTATATAGTATTACCATATCACGTATAACGTTGTATATTATTACGTACTAACGTATAACGTTATATACTATTACTATATAACGTATAACGTTATATAATATTACTATATAACGCATAACGTTATATAATATTAGTATATAACGTATAACGTTATATACTATTACTATATAACGTATAACGTTATATACTATTACTATATAACGTATAACGATATATACTATTCCGTATTAACGTATAACGTTATATACTATTACGTAATAGCGTATAACGTTATATAGTATTACCATATCACGTATAACGTTGTATATTATTACGTACTAACGTATAACGTTATATACTATTACTATATAACGTATAACGTTATATACTATTACTATATAACGTATAACGTTATATACTATTACTATATAACGTATAACGTTATATACTATTACTATATAACGCATAACGTTATATAATATTACTATATAACGTATAACGTTATATATTATTACTATATAACGTATAACGTTATATACTATTACTATATAACGTATATCGCTATATACTATTACTATAAAACGTATAACGATATATACTATTCCGTATTAACGTATAACGTTATATACTATTACGTAAAAGCGTATAACGTTATATAGTATTACCATATCACGTATAACGTTGTATATTATTACTATATAACGTATATCGCTATATACTATTACTATATAACGTATAACGATATATACTATTACTATATAACGTATAACGTTACATACTATTACTATATAACGTATAACGTTATATACTATTACTATATAACCTATAACGTTATATACTATTACTATATAACGTATAACGTTATATACTATTACTATATAACGTATAACGTTATATACTATTACTATATAACGTATAACGATATATACTATTACATATTAACGTATAACGTTATATACTATTACGTAATAGCGTATAACGTTATATACTATTACTATATAACGTATAACGTTATATACTATTACTATATTACGTATAACGTTATATACTATTACTATATAACGTATAACGTTATATACTATTACTATATAACGTATAACGTTATATACTATTACTATATAACGTATAACGTTATATACTATTACTATATAACGTATAACGTTATATACTATTACTATATAACGTATAACGTTATATACTATTACTATATAACGTATAACGTTATATACTATTACTATATAACGTATAACGTTATATACTATTACGTAATAACGTATAACGTTATATAGTATTGCCATATCACGTATAACGTTGTATATTATTACGTACTAACGTATAACGTTATATACAATTACTATATAACGTATAACGTTATATACTATTACTATATAACGTATAACGTTATATACTATTACTATATAACGTATAACGATATATACTATTCCGTATTAACGTATAACGTTATATACTATTACGTAATAGCGTATAACGTTATATAGTATTACCATATCACGTATAACGTTGTATATTATTACGTACTAACGTATAACGTTATATACTATTACTATATAACGTATAACGTTATATACTATTACTATATTACGTATAACGTTATATACTATTACTATATAACGTATAACGTTATATACTATTACTATATAACGTATAACGTTATATACTATTACTATATAACGTATAACGTTATATACTATTACTATATAACGTATAACGTTATATACTATTACTATATAACGTATAACGTTATATACTATTACTATATAACGTATAACGTTATATACTATTACTATATAACGTATAACGTTATATACTATTACGTAATAACGTATAACGTTATATAGTATTGCCATATCACGTATAACGTTGTATATTATTACGTACTAACGTATAACGTTATATAATATTAGTATATAACGTATAACGTTATATACTATTACTATATAACGTATAACGTTATATACTATTACTATATAACGTATAACGATATATACTATTCCGTATTAACGTATAACGTTATATACTATTACGTAATAGCGTATAACGTTATATAGTATTACCATATCACGTATAACGTTGTATATTATTACGTACTAACGTATAACGTTATATACTATTACTATATAACGTATAACGTTATATACTATTACTATATAACGTATAACGATATATACTATTACGTACTATCGTATAACGTTATATACTATTACTATATAACGTATAACGATATATATTATTACGTACTAACGTATAACGATATATATTATTACGTACTAACGTATAACGTTATATACTATTACTATATAACGTATAACGTTATATACTATTACTATATAACGTATAACGTTATATACTATTACTATATAACGTATAACGTTATATACTATTACGTAATAACGTATAACGTTATATACTATTACTATATAACGTATAACGTTATATACTATTACTATATAACGCATAACGTTATATAATATTACTATATAACGTATAACGTTATATACTATTACTATATAACGTATAACGTTATATACTATTACTATATAACGTATATCGCTATATACTATTACTATATAACGTATAACGATATATACTATATCGTATTAACGTATAACGTTATATACTATTACGTAATAGCGTATAACGTTATATAGTATTACCATATCACGTATAACGTTGTATATTATTACGTACTAACGTATAACGTTATATACTATTACTATATAACGTATAACGTTATATACTATTACTATATAACGCATAACGTTATATAATATTAGTATATAACGTATAACGTTATATACTATTACTATATAACGTATAACGTTATATACTATTACTATATAACGTATAACGATATATACTATTCCGTATTAACGTATAACGTTATATACTATTACGTAATAGCGTATAACGTTATATAGTATTACCATATCACGTATAACGTTGTATATTATTACGTACTAACGTATAACGTTATATACTATTACTATATAACGTATAACGTTATATACTATTACTATATAACGTATAACGATATATACTATTACGTACTATCGTATAACGTTATATACTATTACTATATAACGTATAACGATATATATTATTACGTACTAACGTATAACGATATATATTATTACGTACTAACGTATAACGTTATATACTATTACTATATAACGTATAACGTTATATACTATTACTATATAACGTATAACGTTATATACTATTACTATATAACGTATAACGTTATATAGTATTACTATATAACGCATAACGTTATATAATATTACTATATAACGTATAACGTTATATACTATTACTATATAACGTATAACGTTATATACTATTACTATATAACGTATATCGCTATATACTATTACTATATAACGTATAACGATATATACTATTCCGTATTAACGTATAACGTTATATACTATTACGTAATAGCGTATAACGTTATATAGTATTACCATATCACGTATAACGTTGTATATTATTACGTACTAACGTATAACGTTATATGCTATTACGTACTAACGTATAACGTTATATGCTATTACGTACTAACGTATAACGTTATATACTATTACTATATAACGTATAATGTTATATACTATTACTATATAACGCATAACGTTATATAATATTAGTATATAACGTATAACGTTATATACTATTACTATATAACGTATAACGTTATATACTATTACTATATAACGTATAACGATATATACTATTCCGTATTAACGTATAACGTTATATACTATTACGTAATAGCGTATAACGTTATATAGTATTACCATATCACGTATAACGTTGTACATTATTACGTACTAACGTATAACGTTATATACTATTACTATATAACGTATAACGTTATATACTATTACTATATAACGTATAACGATATATACTATTACGTACTATCGTATAACGTTATATACTATTACTATATAACGTATAACGATATATATTATTACGTACTAACGTATAACGTTATATACTATTACTATATAACGTATAACTTTATATACTATTACTATATAACGTATGACGTTATATACTATTACGATATAACGTATAACGTTATATACTATTACTATATAACGTATAACGTTACATACTATTACTATATAACGTGTAACGTTATATACTATTACTATATAACGTATAACGATACATACTATTACTGTATAACGTATAACGTCATATACTATTACGTAATAACGTATAACGTTATATAGTATTGCCATATCACGTATAACGTTGTATATTAATACGTACTAACGTATAACGTTATATACTATTACTATATAACGTATAACGTTATATACTATTACTATATAACGTATAACGATATATACTATTACGTACTATCGTATAACGTTATATACTATTACTATATAACGTATAACGATATATATTATTACGTACTAACGTATAACGTTATATACTATTACTATATAACGTATAACGTTATATACTATTACTATATAACGTATAACGTTATATACTATTACTATATAACGTATAACGTTATATACTATTACTATATAACGTATAACGTTATATACTATTACTATATAACGTATAACGATATATACTATTCCGTATTAACGTATAACGTTATATACTATTACGTAATAGCGTATAACGTTATATAGTATTACCATATCACGTATAACGTTGTATATTATTACGTACTAACGTATAACGTTATATACTATTACTATATAACGTATAACGTTATATACTATTACTATATAACGTATAACGATATATACTATTACGTACTATCGTATAACGTTATATACTATTACTATATAACGTATAACGATATATATTATTACGTACTAACGTATAACGATATATATTATTACGTACTAACGTATAACGTTATATACTATTACTATATAACGTATAACGTTATATACTATTACTATATAACGTATAACGTTATATACTATTACTATATAACGTATAACGTTATATACTATTACTATATAACGTATAACGTTATATACTATTACGTAATAACGTATAACGTTATATACTATTACGTAATAACGTATAACGTTATATACTATTACGTAATAACGTATAACGTTATATAGTATTGCCATATCACGTATAACGTTGTATATTATTACGTACTAACGTATAACGTTATATACAATTACTATATAACGTATAACGTTATATACTATTACTATATAACGTATAACGTTATATACTATTACTATATAACGTATAACGTTATATACTTTTACTATATAACGCATAACGTTATATACTATTACTATATAACGTATAACGTTATATACTATTACTATATAACGTATAACGTTATATACTATTACTATATAACGCATAACGTTATATAATATTACTATATAACGTATAACGTTATATACTATTACTATATAACGTATAACGTTATATACTATTACTATATAACGTATATCGCTATATACTATTACTATATAACGTATAACGATATATACTATATCGTATTAACGTATAACGTTATATACTATTATGTAATAGCGTATAACGTTATATAGTATTACCATATCACGTATAACGTTGTATATTATTACGTACTAACGTATAACGTTATATACTATTACTATATAACGTATAACGTTATATACTATTACTATATAACGCATAACGTTATATAATATTAGTATATAACGTATAACGTTATATACTATTACTATATAACGTATAACGTTATATACTATTACTATATAACGTATAACGATATATACTATTCCGTATTAACGTATAACGTTATATACTATTACGTAATAGCGTATAACGTTATATAGTATTACCATATCACGTATAACGTTGTATATTATTACGTACTAACGTATAACGTTATATACTATTACTATATAACGTATAACGTTATATACTATTACTATATAACGTATAACGATATATACTATTACGTACTATCGTATAACGTTATATACTATTACTATATAACGTATAACGATATATATTATTACGTACTAACGTATAACGATATATATTATTACGTACTAACGTATAACGTTATATACTATTACTATATAACGTATAACGTTATATACTATTACTATATAACGTATAACGTTATATACTATTACTATATAACGTATAACGTTATATAGTATTACTATATAACGCATAACGTTATATAATATTACTATATAACGTATAACGTTATATACTATTACTATATAACGTATAACGTTATGTACTATTACTATATAACGTATATCGCTATATACTATTACTATATAACGTATAACGATATATACTATTCCGTATTAACGTATAACGTTATATACTATTACGTAATAGCGTATAACGTTATATAGTATTACCATATCACGTATAACGTTGTATATTATTACGTACTAACGTATAACGTTATATGCTATTACGTACTAACGTATAACGTTATATGCTATTACGTACTAACGTATAACGTTATATACTATTACTATATAACGTATAACGTTATATACTATTACTATATAACGCATAACGTTATATAATATTAGTATATAACGTATAACGTTATATACTATTACTATATAACGTATAACGTTATATACTATTACTATATAACGTATAACGATATATACTATTCCGTATTAACGTATAACGTTATATACTATTACGTAATAGCGTATAACGTTATATAGTATTACCATATCACGTATAACGTTGTACATTATTACGTACTAACGTATAACGTTATATACTATTACTATATAACGTATAACGTTATATACTATTACTATATAACGTATAACGATATATACTATTACGTACTATCGTATAACGTTATATACTATTACTATATAACGTATAACGATATATATTATTACGTACTAACGTATAACGTTATATACTATTACTATATAACGTATAACTTTATATACTATTACTATATAACGTATGACGTTATATACTATTACTATATAACGTATAACGTTATATACTATTACTATATAACGTATAACGTTACATACTATTACTATATAACGTGTAACGTTATATACTATTACTATATAACGTATAACGATACATACTATTACTGTATAACGTATAACGTCATATACTATTACGTAATAACGTATAACGTTATATAGTATTGCCATATCACGTATAACGTTGTATATTAATACGTACTAACGTATAACGTTATATACTATTACTATATAACGTATAACGTTATATACTATTACTATATAACGTATAACGATATATACTATTACGTACTATCGTATAACGTTATATACTATTACTATATAACGTATAACGATATATATTATTACGTACTAACGTATAACGTTATATACTATTACTATATAACGTATAACGTTATATACTATTACTATATAACGTATAACGTTATATACTATTACTATATAACGTATAACGTTATATACTATTACTATATAACGTATAACGTTATATACTATTACTATATAACGTATAACGATATATACTATTCCGTATTAACGTATAACGTTATATACTATTACGTAATAGCGTATAACGTTATATAGTATTACCATATCGCGTATAACGTTGTATATTATTACGTACTAACGTATAACGTTATATACTATTACTATATAACGTATAACGTTACATACTATTACTATATAACGTATAACGTTATATACTATTACTATATAACGTATAACGTTATATACTATTACTATATCACGTATAACGTTATATACTATTACTATATAACGTATAACGTTATATACTATTACTATATAACGTATAACGTTATATACTATTACTATATAACGTATAACGATATATACTATTACATTATACGTATAACGTTATATACTATTACGTAATAGCGTATAACGTTATATAGTATTATCATATCACGTATAACGTTGTATACTATTACGTAATAACGTATAACGTTATATACTATTACTATATAACGTATAACGTTATATACTATTACTATATTACGTATAACGTTATATACTATTACTATATAACGTATAACGTTATATACTATTACTATATAACGTATAACGTTATACACTATTACTATATAACGGATAACGTTATATATTATTACGTAATAACGTATAACGTTATATACTATTACGTAATAACGTATAACGTTATATACTATTACTATATAACGTATAACGTTATATACTATTACTATATAACGCATAACGTTATATAATATTACTATATAACGTATAACGTTATATACTATTACTATATAACGCATAACGTTATATACTATTACTATATAACGTATATCGCTATATACTATTACTATATAACGTATAACGATATATACTATTCCGTATTAACGTATAACGTTATATACTATTACGTAATAGCGTATAACGTTATATAGTATTACCATATCACGTATAACGTTGTATATTATTACGTACTAACGTATAACGTTATATGCTATTACGTACTAACGTATAACGTTATATACTATTACTATATAACGTATAACGTTATATACTATTACTATATAACGCATAACGTTATATAATATTAGTATATAACGTATAACGTTATATACTATTACTATATAACGTATAACGTTATATACTATTACTATATAACGTATAACGATATATACTATTCCGTATTAACGTATAACGTTATATACTATTACGTAATAGCGTATAACGTTATATAGTATTACCATATCACGTATAACGTTGTACATTATTACGTACTAACGTATAACGTTATATACTATTACTATATAACGTATAACGTTATATACTATTACTATATAACGTATAACGATATATACTATTACGTACTATCGTATAACGTTATATACTATTACTATATAACGTATAACGATATATATTATTACGTACTAACGTATAACGTTATATACTATTACTATATAACGTATAACTTTATATACTATTACTATATAACGTATAACGATATATACTATTACGTACTATCGTATAACGTTATATACTATTACTATATAACGTATAACGATATATATTATTACGTACTAACGTATAACGTTATATACTATTACTATATAACGTATAACGTTATATACTATTACTATATAACGTATAACGTTATATACTATTACTATATAACGTATAACGTTATATACTATTACTATATAACGCATAACGTTATATAATATTACTATATAACGTATAACGTTATATACTATTACTATATAACGTATAACGTTATATACTATTACTATATAACGTATATCGCTATATACTATTACTATAAAACGTATAACGATATATACTATTCCGTATTAACGTATAACGTTATATACTATTACGTAAAAGCGTATAACGTTATATAGTATTACCATATCACGTATAACGTTGTATATTATTACTATATAACGTATATCGCTATATACTATTACTATATAACGTATAACGATATATACTATTACGTATTAACGTATAACGTTATATACTATTACGTATTAGCGTATAACGTTATATAGTATTACCATATCACGTATAACGTTGTATATTATTACGTACTAACGTATAACGTTATATACTATTACTATATAACGTATAACGTTACATACTATTACTATATAACGTATAACGTTATATACTATTACTATATAACGTATAACGTTATATACTATTACTATATAACGTATAACGTTATATACTATTACTATATAACGTATAACGTTATATACTATTACTATATAACGTATAACGTTATATACTATTACTATATAACGTATAACGTTATATACTATTACTATATAACGTATAACGTTATATACTATTACGTAATAACGTATAACGTTATATAGTATTGCCATATCACGTATAACGTTGTATATTATTACGTACTAACGTATAACGTTATATACAATTACTATATAACGTATAACGTTATATACTATTACTATATAACGTATAACGTTATATACTATTACTATATAACGTATAACGTTATATACTTTTACTATATAACGCATAACGTTATATACTATTACTATATAACGTATAACGTTATATACTATTACTATATAACGTATAACGTTATATACTATTACTATATAACGCATAACGTTATATAATATTACTATATAACGTATAACGTTATATACTATTACTATATAACGTATAACGTTATATACTATTACTATATAACGTATATCGCTATATACTATTACTATATAACGTATAACGATATATACTATATCGTATTAACGTATAACGTTATATACTATTACGTAATAGCGTATAACGTTATATAGTATTACCATATCACGTATAACGTTGTATATTATTACGTACTAACGTATAACGTTATATACTATTACTATATAACGTATAACGTTATATACTATTACTATATAACGCATAACGTTATATAATATTAGTATATAACGTATAACGTTATATACTATTACTATATAACGTATAACGTTATATACTATTACTATATAACGTATAACGATATATACTATTCCGTATTAACGTATAACGTTATATACTATTACGTAATAGCGTATAACGTTATATAGTATTACCATATCACGTATAACGTTGTATATTATTACGTACTAACGTATAACGTTATATACTATTACTATATAACGTATAACGTTATATACTATTACTATATAACGTATAACGATATATACTATTACGTACTATCGTATAACGTTATATACTATTACTATATAACGTATAACGATATATATTATTACGTACTAACGTATAACGATATATATTATTACGTACTAACGTATAACGTTATATACTATTACTATATAACGTATAACGTTATATACTATTACTATATAACGTATAACGTTATATACTATTACTATATAACGTATAACGTTATATACTATTACTATATAACGTATAACGTTATATACTATTACGTAATAACGTATAACGTTATATACTATTACTATATAACGTATAACGTTATATACTATTACTATATAACGCATAACGTTATATAATATTACTATATAACGTATAACGTTATATACTATTACTATATAACGTATAACGTTATATACTATTACTATATAACGTATATCGCTATATACTATTACTATATAACGTATAACGATATATACTATATCGTATTAACGTATAACGTTATATACTATTACGTAATAGCGTATAACGTTATATAGTATTACCATATCACGTATAACGTTGTATATTATTACGTACTAACGTATAACGTTATATACTATTACTATATAACGTATAACGTTATATACTATTACTATATAACGCATAACGTTATATAGTAATAGTATATAACGTTATACGTTATATACTATTACTATATAACGTATAACGTTATATACTATTACTATATAACGTATAACGATATATACTATTCCGTATTAACGTATAACGTTATATACTATTACGTAATAGCGTATAACGTTATATAGTATTACCATATCACGTATAACGTTGTATATTATTACGTACTAACGTATAACGTTATATACTATTACTATATAACGTATAACGTTATATACTATTACTATATAACGTATAACGATATATACTATTACGTACTATCGTATAACGTTATATACTATTACTATATAACGTATAACGATATATATTATTACGTACTAACGTATAACGATATATATTATTACGTACTAACGTATAACGTTATATACTATTACTATATAACGTATAACGTTATATACTATTACTATATAACGTATAACGTTATATACTATTACTATATAACGTATAACGTTATATAGTAATAGTATATAACGCATAACGTTATATAATATTACTATATAACGTATAACGTTATATACTATTACTATATAACGTATAACGTTATATACTATTACTATATAACGTATATCGCTATATACTATTACTATATAACGTATAACGATATATACTATTCCGTATTAACGTATAACGTTATATACTATTACGTAATAGCGTATAACGTTATATAGTATTACCATATCACGTATAACGTTGTATATTATTACGTACTAACGTATAACGTTATATGCTATTACGTACTAACGTATAACGTTATATGCTATTACGTACTAACGTATAACGTTATATACTATTACTATATAACGTATAACGTTATATACTATTACTATATAACGCATAACGTTATATAATATTAGTATATAACGTATAACGTTATATACTATTACTATATAACGTATAACGTTATATACTATTACTATATAACGTATAACGATATATACTATTCCGTATTAACGTATAACGTTATATACTATTACGTAATAGCGTATAACGTTATATAGTATTACCATATCACGTATAACGTTGTACATTATTACGTACTAACGTATAACGTTATATACTATTACTATATAACGTATAACGTTATATACTATTACTATATAACGTATAACGATATATACTATTACGTACTATCGTATAACGTTATATACTATTACTATATAACGTATAACGATATATATTATTACGTACTAACGTATAACGTTATATACTATTACTATATAACGTATAACTTTATATACTATTACTATATAACGTATGACGTTATATACTATTACGATATAACGTATAACGTTATATACTATTACTATATAACGTATAACGTTACATACTATTACTATATAACGTGTAACGTTATATACTATTACTATATAACGTATAACGATACATACTATTACTGTATAACGTATAACGTCATATACTATTACGTAATAACGTATAACGTTATATAGTATTGCCATATCACGTATAACGTTGTATATTAATACGTACTAACGTATAACGTTATATACTATTACTATATAACGTATAACGTTATATACTATTACTATATAACGTATAACGATATATACTATTACGTACTATCGTATAACGTTATATACTATTACTATATAACGTATAACGATATATATTATTACGTACTAACGTATAACGTTATATACTATTACTATATAACGTATAACGTTATATACTATTACTATATAACGTATAACGTTATATACTATTACTATATAACGTATAACGTTATATACTATTACTATATAACGTATAACGTTATATACTATTACTATATAACGTATAACGATATATACTATTCCGTATTAACGTATAACGTTATATACTATTACGTAATAGCGTATAACGTTATATAGTATTACCATATCACGTATAACGTTGTATATTATTACGTACTAACGTATAACGTTATATACTATTACTATATAACGTATAACGTTATATACTATTACTATATAACGTATAACGATATATACTATTACGTACTATCGTATAACGTTATATACTATTACTATATAACGTATAACGATATATATTATTACGTACTAACGTATAACGATATATATTATTACGTACTAACGTATAACGTTATATACTATTACTATATAACGTATAACGTTATATACTATTACTATATAACGTATAACGTTATATACTATTACTATATAACGTATAACGTTATATACTATTACTATATAACGTATAACGTTATATACTATTACGTAATAACGTATAACGTTATATACTATTACGTAATAACGTATAACGTTATATAGTATTGCCATATCACGTATAACGTTGTATATTATTACGTACTAACGTATAACGTTATATACAATTACTATATAACGTATAACGTTATATACTATTACTATATAACGTATAACGTTATATACTATTACTATATAACGTATAACGTTATATACTTTTACTATATAACGCATAACGTTATATACTATTACTATATAACGTATAACGTTATATACTATTACTATATAACGTATAACGTTATATACTATTACTATATAACGCATAACGTTATATAATATTACTATATAACGTATAACGTTATATACTATTACTATATAACGTATAACGTTATATACTATTACTATATAACGTATATCGCTATATACTATTACTATATAACGTATAACGATATATACTATATCGTATTAACGTATAACGTTATATACTATTACGTAATAGCGTATAACGTTATATAGTATTACCATATCACGTATAACGTTGTATATTATTACGTACTAACGTATAACGTTATATACTATTACTATATAACGTATAACGTTATATACTATTACTATATAACGCATAACGTTATATAGTAATAGTATATAACGTTATACGTTATATACTATTACTATATAACGTATAACGTTATATACTATTACTATATAACGTATAACGATATATACTATTCCGTATTAACGTATAACGTTATATACTATTACGTAATAGCGTATAACGTTATATAGTATTACCATATCACGTATAACGTTGTATATTATTACGTACTAACGTATAACGTTATATACTATTACTATATAACGTATAACGTTATATACTATTACTATATAACGTATAACGATATATACTATTACGTACTATCGTATAACGTTATATACTATTACTATATAACGTATAACGATATATATTATTACGTACTAACGTATAACGATATATATTATTACGTACTAACGTATAACGTTATATACTATTACTATATAACGTATAACGTTATATACTATTACTATATAACGTATAACGTTATATACTATTACTATATAACGTATAACGTTATATAGTAATAGTATATAACGCATAACGTTATATAATATTACTATATAACGTATAACGTTATATACTATTACTATATAACGTATAACGTTATATACTATTACTATATAACGTATATCGCTATATACTATTACTATATAACGTATAACGATATATACTATTCCGTATTAACGTATAACGTTATATACTATTACGTAATAGCGTATAACGTTATATAGTATTACCATATCACGTATAACGTTGTATATTATTACGTACTAACGTATAACGTTATATGCTATTACGTACTAACGTATAACGTTATATGCTATTACGTACTAACGTATAACGTTATATACTATTACTATATAACGTATAACGTTATATACTATTACTATATAACGCATAACGTTATATAGTAATAGTATATAACGTATAACGTTATATACTATTACTATATAACGTATAACGTTATATACTATTACTATATAACGTATAACGATATATACTATTCCGTATTAACGTATAACGTTATATACTATTACGTAATAGCGTATAACGTTATATAGTATTACCATATCACGTATAACGTTGTACATTATTACGTACTAACGTATAACGTTATATACTATTACTATATAACGTATAACGTTATATACTATTACTATATAACGTATAACGATATATACTATTACGTACTATCGTATAACGTTATATACTATTACTATATAACGTATAACGATATATATTATTACGTACTAACGTATAACGTTATATACTATTACTATATAACGTATAACTTTATATACTATTACTATATAACGTATGACGTTATATACTATTACGATATAACGTATAACGTTATATACTATTACTATATAACGTATAACGTTACATACTATTACTATATAACGTGTAACGTTATATACTATTACTATATAACGTATAACGATACATACTATTACTGTATAACGTATAACGTCATATACTATTACGTAATAACGTATAACGTTATATAGTATTGCCATATCACGTATAACGTTGTATATTAATACGTACTAACGTATAACGTTATATACTATTACTATATAACGTATAACGTTATATACTATTACTATATAACGTATAACGATATATACTATTACGTACTATCGTATAACGTTATATACTATTACTATATAACGTATAACGATATATATTATTACGTACTAACGTATAACGTTATATACTATTACTATATAACGTATAACGTTATATACTATTACTATATAACGTATAACGTTATATACTATTACTATATAACGTATAACGTTATATACTATTACTATATAACGTATAACGTTATATACTATTACTATATAACGTATAACGATATATACTATTCCGTATTAACGTATAACGTTATATACTATTACGTAATAGCGTATAACGTTATATAGTATTACCATATCGCGTATAACGTTGTATATTATTACGTACTAACGTATAACGTTATATACTATTACTATATAACGTATAACGTTACATACTATTACTATATAACGTATAACGTTATATACTATTACTATATAACGTATAACGTTATATACTATTACTATATCACGTATAACGTTATATACTATTACTATATAACGTATAACGTTATATACTATTACTATATAACGTATAACGTTATATACTATTACTATATAACGTATAACGATATATACTATTACATTATACGTATAACGTTATATACTATTACGTAATAGCGTATAACGTTATATAGTATTATCATATCACGTATAACGTTGTATACTATTACGTAATAACGTATAACGTTATATACTATTACTATATAACGTATAACGTTATATACTATTACTATATTACGTATAACGTTATATACTATTACTATATAACGTATAACGTTATATACTATTACTATATAACGTATAACGTTATATACTATTACTATATAACGGATAACGTTATATATTATTACGTAATAACGTATAACGTTATATACTATTACGTAATAACGTATAACGTTATATACTATTACTATATAACGTATAACGTTATATACTATTACTATATAACGCATAACGTTATATAATATTACTATATAACGTATAACGTTATATACTATTACTATATAACGCATAACGTTATATACTATTACTATATAACGTATATCGCTATATACTATTACTATATAACGTATAACGATATATACTATTCCGTATTAACGTATAACGTTATATACTATTACGTAATAGCGTATAACGTTATATAGTATTACCATATCACGTATAACGTTGTATATTATTACGTACTAACGTATAACGTTATATGCTATTACGTACTAACGTATAACGTTATATACTATTACTATATAACGTATAACGTTATATACTATTACTATATAACGCATAACGTTATATAATATTAGTATATAACGTATAACGTTATATACTATTACTATATAACGTATAACGTTATATACTATTACTATATAACGTATAACGATATATACTATTCCGTATTAACGTATAACGTTATATACTATTACGTAATAGCGTATAACGTTATATAGTATTACCATATCACGTATAACGTTGTACATTATTACGTACTAACGTATAACGTTATATACTATTACTATATAACGTATAACGTTATATACTATTACTATATAACGTATAACGATATATACTATTACGTACTATCGTATAACGTTATATACTATTACTATATAACGTATAACGATATATATTATTACGTACTAACGTATAACGTTATATACTATTACTATATAACGTATAACTTTATATACTATTACTATATAACGTATGACGTTATATACTATTACGATATAACGTATAACGTTATATACTATTACTATATAACGTATAACGTTACATACTATTACTATATAACGTGTAACGTTATATACTATTACTATATAACGTATAACGATACATACTATTACTGTATAACGTATAACGTCATATACTATTACGTAATAACGTATAACGTTATATAGTATTGCCATATCACGTATAACGTTGTATATTAATACGTACTAACGTATAACGTTATATACTATTACTATATAACGTATAACTTTATATACTATTACTATATAACGTATGACGTTATATACTATTACGATATAACGTATAACGTTATATACTATTACTATATAACGTATAACGTTACATACTATTACTATATAACGTGTAACGTTGTATACTATTACGTAATAACGTATAACGTTATATACTATTACTATATAACGTATAACGTTATATACTATTACTATATAACGTATAACGATATATACTATTCCGTATTAACGTATAACGTTATATACTATTACGTAATAGCGTATAACGTTATATAGTATTACCATATCACGTATAACGTTGTATATTATTACGTACTAACGTATAACGTTATATGCTATTACGTACTAACGTATAACGTTATATACTATTACTATATAACGTATAACGTTATATACTATTACTATATAACGCATAACGTTATATAATATTAGTATATAACGTATAACGTTATATACTATTACTATATAACGTATAACGTTATATACTATTACTATATAACGTATAACGATATATACTATTCCGTATTAACGTATAACGTTATATACTATTACGTAATAGCGTATAACGTTATATAGTATTACCATATCACGTATAACGTTGTACATTATTACGTACTAACGTATAACGTTATATACTATTACTATATAACGTATAACGTTATATACTATTACTATATAACGTATAACGATATATACTATTACGTACTATCGTATAACGTTATATACTATTACTATATAACGTATAACGATATATATTATTACGTACTAACGTATAACGTTATATACTATTACTATATAACGTATAACTTTATATACTATTACTATATAACGTATGACGTTATATACTATTACGATATAACGTATAACGTTATATACTATTACTATATAACGTATAACGTTACATACTATTACTATATAACGTGTAACGTTATATACTATTACTATATAACGTATAACGATACATACTATTACTGTATAACGTATAACGTCATATACTATTACGTAATAACGTATAACGTTATATAGTATTGCCATATCACGTATAACGTTGTATATTATTACGTACTAACGTATAACGTTATATACTATTACTATATAACGTATAACGTTATATACTATTACTATATAACGTATAACGATATATACTATTACGTACTATCGTATAACGTTATATACTATTACTATATAACGTATAACGATATATATTATTACGTACTAACGTATAACGTTATATACTATTACTATATAACGTATAACGTTATATACTATTACTATATAACGTATAACGTTATATACTATTACTATATAACGTATAACGTTATATACTATTACTATATAACGTATAACGATATATACTATTCCGTATTAACGTATAACGTTATATACTATTACGTAATAGCGTATAACGTTATATAGTATTACCATATCGCGTATAACGTTGTATATTATTACGTACTAACGTATAACGTTATATACTATTACTATATAACGTATAACGTTACATACTATTACTATATAACGTATAACGTTATATACTATTACTATATAACGTATAACGTTATATACTATTACTATATCACGTATAACGTTATATACTATTACTATATAACGTATAACGTTATATACTATTACTATATAACGTATAACGTTATATACTATTACTATATAACGTATAACGATATATACTATTACATTATACGTATAACGTTATATACTATTACGTAATAGCGTATAACGTTATATAGTATTATCATATCACGTATAACGTTGTATACTATTACGTATTAACGTATAACGTTATATACTATTACTATATAACGTATAACGTTATATACTATTACTATATTACGTATAACGTTATATACTATTACTATATAACGTATAACGTTATATACTATTACTATATAACGTATAACGTTATATACTATTACTATATAACGTATAACGTTATATATTATTACGTAATAACGTATAACGTTATATACTATTACGTAATAACGTATAACGTTATATACTATTACTATATAACGTATAACGTTATATACTATTACTATATAACGCATAACGTTATATAATATTACTATATAACGTATAACGTTATATACTATTACTATATAACGCATAACGTTATATACTATTACTATATAGCGTATATCGCTATATACTATTACTATATAACGTATAACGATATATACTATTACGTATTAACGTATAACGTTATATACTATTACGTAATAGCGTATAACGTTATATAGTATTACCATATCACGCATAACGTTGTATATTATTACGTACTAACGTATAACGTTATATACTATTACTATATAACGTATAACGTTATATACTATTACTATATAACGTATAACGATATATACTATTACGTACTATCGTATAACGTTATATACTATTACTATATAACGTATAACGATATATATTATTACGTACTAACGTATAACGTTATATACTATTACTATATAACGTATAACGTTATATACTATTACTATATAACGTATAACGTTATATACTATTACTATATAACGTATAACGTTATATACTATTACTATATAACGTATAACGTTATATACTATTACGTAATAACGTATAACGTTATATACTATTACGTAATAACGTATAACGTTATATACTATTACGTAATAACGTATAACGTTATATAGTATTGCCATATCACGTATAACGTTGTATATTATTACGTACTAACGTATAACGTTATATACTATTACTATATAACGTATAACGTTATATACTATTACTATATAACGTATAACGTTATATACTATTACTATATAACGTATAACGTTATATACTTTTACTATATAACGCATAACGTTATATACTATTACTATATAACGTATAGCGTTATATACTATTACTATATAACGTATATCGCTATATACTATTACTATATAACGTATAACGATATATACTATTCCGTATTAACGTATAACGTTATATACTATTACGTAATAGCGTATAACGTTATATAGTATTACCATATCACGTATAACGTTGTATATTATTACGTACTAACGTATAACGTTATATACTATTACTATATAACGTATAACGATATATACTATTACATTATACGTATAACGTTATATACTATTACGTAATAGCGTATAACGTTATATAGTATTATCATATCACGTATAACGTTGTATACTATTACGTAATAACGTATAACGTTATATACTATTACTATATAACGTATAACGTTATATACTATTACTATATTACGTATAACGTTATATACTATTACTATATAACGTATAACGTTATATACTATAACTATATAACGTATAACGTTATATACTATTACTATATAACGTATAACGTTATATATTATTACGTAATAACGTATAACGTTATATACTATTACGTAATAACGTATAACGTTATATACTATTACTATATAACGTATAACGTTATATACTATTACTATATAACGCATAACGTTATATAATATTACTATATAACGTATAACGTTATATACTATTACTATATAACGCATAACGTTATATACTATTACTATATAACGTATATCGCTATATACTATTACTATATAACGTATAACGATATATACTATTACGTATTAACGTATAACGTTATATACTATTACTATATAACGTATAACGATATATACTATTACATTATACGTATAACGTTATATACTATTACGTAATAGCGTATAACGTTATATAGTATTATCATATCACGTATAACGTTGTATACTATTACGTAATAACGTATAACGTTATATACTATTACTATATAACGTATAACGTTATATACTATTACTATATAACGTATAACGTTATATACTATTACTATATAACGTATAACGTTATATACTATTACTATATAACGTATAACGTTATATACTTTTACTATATAACGCATAACGTTATATACTATTACTATATAACGTATAGCGTTATATAGTAATAGTATATAACGTTATACGTTATATACTATTACTATATAACGTATAACGTTATATACTATTACTATATAACGTATAACGTTATATACTATTACTATATAACGTATAACGATATATACTATTCCGTATTAACGTATAACGTTATATACTATTACGTAATAGCGTATAACGTTATATAGTATTACCATATCACGTATAACGTTGTATATTATTACGTACTAACGTATAACGTTATATACTATTACTATATAACGTATAACGTTATATACTATTACTATATAACGTATAACGTTATATACTATTACTATATAACGTATAACGTTATATACTATTACGTAATAACGTATAACGTTATATACTATTACGTAATAACGTATAACGTTATATACTATTACTATATAACGTATAACGTTATATACTATTACTATATAACGTATAACGTTATATACTATTACTATATAACGTATAACGTTATATACTATTACTATATAACGTATAACGTTATATACTATTACTATATAACGTATAACGTTATATACTATTACTATATAACGTATAACGTTATATACTATTACTATATAACGTATAACGTTATATACTATTACTATATAACGTATAACGTTATATACTATTACTATATAACGTATAACGTTATATACTATTACTATATAACGTATAACGTTATATACTATTACTATATAACGTATAACGTTATATACTATTACTATATAACGTATAACGTTATATACTATTACTATATAACGTATAACGTTATATACTATTACTATATAACGTATAACGTTATATACTATTACTATATAACGTATAACGTTATATACTATTACGTAATAACGTATAACGTTATATACTATTACGTAATAACGTATAACGTTATATAGTATTGCCATATCACGTATAACGTTGTATATTATTACGTACTAACGTATAACGTTATATACTATTACTATATAACGTATAACGTTATATACTATTACTATATAACGTATAACGTTATATACTATTACTATATAACGTATAACGTTATATACTATTACTATATAACGTATAACGTTATATACTATTACTATATAACGTATAACGTTATATACTATTACTATATAACGTATAACGTTATATACTATTACGTAATAACGTATAACGTTATATACTATTACGTAATAACGTATAACGTTATATAGTATTGCCATATCACGTATAACGTTGTATATTATTACGTACTAACGTATAACGTTATATACTATTACTATATAACGTATAACGTTATATACTATTACTATATAACGTATAACGTTATATACTATTACTATATAACGTATAACGTTATATACTATTACTATATAACGTATATCGCTATATACTATTACTATATAACGTATAACGATATATACTATTCCGTATTAACGTATAACGTTATATACTATTACGTAATAGCGTATAACGTTATATAGTATTACCATATCACGTATAACGTTGTATATTATTACGTACTAACGTATAACGTTATATACTATTACTATATAACGTATAACGTTATATACTATTACTATATAACGTATAACGTTATATACTATTACTATATAACGTATAACGTTATATACTATTACGTAATAACGTATAACGTTATATACTATTACGTAATAACGTATAACGTTATATACTATTACTATATAACGTATAACGTTATATACTATTACTATATAACGTATAACGTTATATACTATTACTATATAACGTATAACGTTATATACTATTACTATATAACGTATAACGTTATATACTATTACTATATAACGTATAACGTTATATACTATTACTATATAACGTATAACGTTATATACTATTACTATATAACGTATAACGTTATATACTATTACTATATAACGTATAACGTTATATACTATTACTATATAACGTATAACGTTATATACTATTACTATATAACGTATAACGTTATATACTATTACTATATAACGTATAACGTTATATACTATTACTATATAACGTATAACGTTATATACTATTACTATATAACGTATAACGTTATATACTATTACTATATAACGTATAACGTTATATACTATTACTATATAACGTATAACGTTATATACTATTACTATATAACGTATAACGTTATATACTATTACGTAATAACGTATAACGTTATATACTATTACGTAATAACGTATAACGTTATATAGTATTGCCATATCACGTATAACGTTGTATATTATTACGTACTAACGTATAACGTTATATACTATTACTATATAACGTATAACGTTATATACTATTACTATATAACGTATAACGTTATATACTATTACTATATAACGTATAACGTTATATACTATTACTATATAACGTATAACGTTATATACTATTACTATATAACGTATAACGTTATATACTATTACTATATAACGTATAACGTTATATACTATTACGTAATAACGTATAACGTTATATACTATTACGTAATAACGTATAACGTTATATAGTATTGCCATATCACGTATAACGTTGTATATTATTACGTACTAACGTATAACGTTATATACTATTACTATATAACGTATAACGTTATATACTATTACTATATAACGTATAACGTTATATACTATTACTATATAACGTATAACGTTATATACTATTACTATATAACGTATATCGCTATATACTATTACTATATAACGTATAACGATATATACTATTCCGTATTAACGTATAACGTTATATACTATTACGTAATAGCGTATAACGTTATATAGTATTACCATATCACGTATAACGTTGTATATTATTACGTACTAACGTATAACGTTATATACTAGTACTATATAACGTATAACGTTATATACTATTACTATATAACGTATAACGATATATACTATTCCGTATTAACGTATAACGTTATATACTATTACGTAATAGTGTATAACGTTATATAGTATTACCATATCACGTATAACGTTGTATATTATTACGTACTAACGTATAACGTTATATACTATTACTATATAACGTATAACGTTATATACTATTACTATATAACGTATAACGATATATACTATTACGTACTATCGTATAACGTTATATACAATTACTATATAACGTATAACGATATATATTATTACGTACTAACGTATAACGTTATATACTATTACTATATAACGTATAACGTTATATACTATTACTATATAACGTATAACGTTATATACTATTACTATATAACGTATAACGTTATATACTATTACTATATAACGCATAACGTTATATAATATTACTATATAACGTATAACGTTATATACTATTACTATATAACGTATATCGCTATATACTATTACTATATAACGTATAACGATATATACTATTCCCTATTAACGTATAACGTTATATACTATTACGTAATAGCGTATAACGTTATATAGTATTACCATATCACGTATAACGTTGTATATTATTACTATATAACGTATATCGCTATATACTATTACTATATAACGTATAACGATATATACTATTACGTATTAACGTATAACGTTATATACTATTACGTATTAGCGTATAACGTTATATACTATTACGTAATAGCGTATAACGTTATATAGTATTACCATATCACGCATAACGTTGTATATTATTACGTACTAACGTATAACGTTATATACTATTACTATATAACGTATAACGTTATATACTATTACTATATAACGTATAACGTTATATACTATTACTATATAACGTATAACGTTATATACTATTACTATATAACGTATAACGTTATATACTATTACTATATAACGTATAACGTTATATACTATTACTATATAACGTATAACGTTATATACTATTACTATATAACGTATAACGTTATATACTATTACGTAATAACGTATAACGTTATATACTATTACGTAATAACGTATAACGTTATATAGTATTGCCATATCACGTATAACGTTGTATATTATTACGTACTAACGTATAACGTTATATACAATTACTATATAACGTATAACGTTATATACTATTACTATATAACGTATAACGTTATATACTATTACTATATAACGTATAACGTTATATACTTTTACTATATAACGCATAACGTTATATACTATTACTATATAACGTATAACGTTATATACTATTACTATATAACGTCTAACGTTATATACTATTACTATATAACGCATAACGTTATATAATATTACTATATAACGTATAACGTTATATACTATTACTATATAACGTATAACGTTATATACTATTACTATATAACGTATATCGCTATATACTATTACTATATAACGTATAACGATATATACTATATCGTATTAACGTATAACGTTATATACTATTACGTAATAGCGTATAACGTTATATAGTATTACCATATCACGTATAACGTTGTATATTATTACGTACTAACGTATAACGTTATATACTATTACTATATAACGTATAACGTTATATACTATTACTATATAACGCATAACGTTATATAATATTAGTATATAACGTATAACGTTATATACTATTACTATATAACGTATAACGTTATATACTATTACTATATAAGGTATAACGATATATACTATTCCGTATTAACGTATAACGTTATATACTATTACGTAATAGCGTATAACGTTATATAGTATTACCATATCACGTATAACGTTGTATATTATTACGTACTAACGTATAACGTTATATACTATTACTATATAACGTATAACGTTATATACTATTACTATATAACGTATAACGATATATACTATTACGTACTATCGTATAACGTTATATACTATTACTATATAACGTATAACGATATATATTATTACGTACTAACGTATAACGTTATATACTATTACTATATAACGTATAACGTTATATACTATTACTATATAACGTATAACGTTATATACTATTACTATATAACGTATAACGTTATATAGTATTACTATATAACGCATAACGTTATATAATAGTACTATATAACGTATAACGTTATATACTATTACTATATAACGTATAACGTTATATACTATTACTATATAACGTATATCGCTATATACTATTACTATATAACGTATAACGATATATACTATTCCGTATTAACGTATAACGTTATATACTATTACGTAATAGCGTATAACGTTATATAGTATTACCATATCACGTATAACGTTGTATATTATTACGTACTAACGTATAACGTTATATACTATTACGTACTAACGTATAACGTTATATACTATTACTATATAACGTATAACGTTATATACTATTACTATATAACGCATAACGTTATATAATATTAGTATATAACGTATAACGTTATATACTATTACTATATAACGTATAACGTTATATACTATTACTATATAACGTATAACGATATATACTATTCCGTATTAACGTATAACGTTATATACTATTACGTAATAGCGTATAACGTTATATAGTATTACCATATCACGTATAACGTTGTACATTATTACGTACTAACGTATAACGTTATATACTATTACTATATAACGTATAACGTTATATACTATTACTATATAACGTATAACGATATATACTATTACGTACTATCGTATAACGTTATATACTATTACTATATAACGTATAACGATATATATTATTACGTACTAACGTATAACGTTATATACTATTACTATATAACGTATAACGTTATATACTATTACTATATAACGTATGACGTTATATACTATTACGATATAACGTATAACGTTATATACTATTACTATATAACGTATAACGTTATATACTATTACTATATAACGTATAACGTTATATACTATTACTATATAACGTATAACGATACATACTATTACTGTATAACGTATAACGTTATATACTATTACGTAATAACGTATAACGTTATATAGTATTGCCATATCACGTATAACGTTGTATATTAATACGTACTAACGTATAACGTTATATACTATTACTATATAACGTATAACGTTATATACTATTACTATATAACGTATAACGATATATACTATTACGTACTATCGTATAACGTTATATACTATTACTATATAACGTATAACGATATATATTATTACGTACTAACGTATAACGTTATATACTATTACTATATAACGTATAACGTTATATACTATTACTATATAACGTATAACGTTATATACTATTACTATATAACGTATAACGTTATATACTATTACTATATAACGTATAACGTTATATACTATTACTATATAACGTATAACGTTATATACTATTACTATATAACGTATAACGTTATATACTATTACTATATAACGTATAACGTTATATACTATTACTATATAACGTTATACGTTATATAGTAATAGTATATAACGTTATACGTTATATACTATTACTATATAACGTATAACGTTATATACTATTACTATATAACGTATATCGCTATATACTATTACTATATAACGTATAACGATATATACTATTCCGTATTAACGTATAACGTTATATACTATTACGTAATAGCGTATAACGTTATATAGTATTACCATATCACGTATAACGTTGTATATTATTACGTACTAACGTATAACGTTATATACTATTACTATATAACGTATAACGTTATATACTATTACTATATAACGTATAACGTTATATACTATTACTATATAACGTATAACGTTATATACTATTACTATATAACGTATAACGTTATATACTATTACGTAATAACGTATAACGTTATATACTATTACGTAATAACGTATAACGTTATATACTATTACTATATAACGTATAACGTTATATACTATTACTATATAACGTATAACGTTATATACTATTACTATATAACGTATAACGTTATATACTATTACTATATAGCGTATAACGTTATATACTATTACTATATAACGTATAACGTTATATACTATTACTATATAACGTATAACGTTATATACTATTACTATATAACGTATAACGTTATATACTATTACTATATAACGTATAACGTTATATACTATTACTATATAACGTATAACGTTATATACTATTACTATATAACGTATAACGTTATATACTATTACTATATAACGTATAACGTTATATACTATTACTATATAACGTATAACGTTATATACTATTACGTAATAACGTATAACGTTATATACTATTACGTAATAACGTATAACGTTATATACTATTACGTAATAACGTATAACGTTATATAGTATTGCCATATCACGTATAACGTTATATATTATTACGTACTAACGTATAACGTTATATACTATTACTATATAACGTATAACGTTATATACTATTACTATATAACGTATAACGTTATATACTATTACTATATAACGTATAACGTTATATACTATTACTATATAACGTATAACGTTATATACTATTACTATATAACGTATAACGTTATATACTATTACTATATAACGTATATCGCTATATACTATTACTATATAACGTATAACGATATATACTATTCCGTATTAACGTATAACGTTATATACTATTACGTAATAGCGTATAACGTTATATAGTATTACCATATCACGTATAACGTTGTATATTATTACGTACTAACGTATAACGTTATATACTATTACTATATAACGTATAACGTTATATACTATTACTATATAACGCATAACGTTATATAATATTAGTATATAACGTATAACGTTATATACTATTACTATATAACGTATAACGTTATATACTATTACTATATAACGTATAACGATATATACTATTCCGTATTAACGTATACCGTTATATACTATTACGTAATAGCGTATAACGTTATATAGTATTACCATATCACGTATAACGTTGTATATTATTACGTACTAACGTATAACGTTATATACTATTACTATATAACGTATAACGTTATATACTATTACTATATAACGTATAACGATATATACTATTACGTACTATCGTATAACGTTATATACTATTACTATATAACGTATAACGATATATATTATTACGTACTAACGTATAACGTTATATACTATTACTATATAACGTATAACGTTATATACTATTACTATATAACGTATAACGTTATATACTATTACTATATAACGTATAACGTTATATACTATTACTATATAACGTATAACGTTATATACTATTACGTAATAACGTATAACGTTATATACTATTACGTAATAACGTATAACGTTATATACTATTACGTAATAACGTATAACGTTATATAGTATTGCCATATCACGTATAACGTTGTATATTATTACGTACTAACGTATAACGTTATATACTATTACTATATAACGTATAACGTTATATACTATTACTATATAACGTATAACGTTATATACTATTACTATATAACGTATAACGTTATATACTTTTACTATATAACGCATAACGTTATATACTATTACTATATAACGTATAGCGTTATATAGTAATAGTATATAACGTTATACGTTATATACTATTACTATATAACGTTATACGTTATATAGTAATAGTATATAACGTTATACGTTATATACTATTACTATATAACGTATAACGTTATATACTATTACTATATAACGTATATCGCTATATACTATTACTATATAACGTATAACGATATATACTATTCCGTATTAACGTATAACGTTATATACTATTACGTAATAGCGTATAACGTTATATAGTATTACCATATCACGTATAACGTTGTATATTATTACGTACTAACGTATAACGTTATATACTATTACTATATAACGTATAACGTTATATACTATTACTATATAACGTATAACGTTATATACTATTACTATATAACGTATAACGTTATATACTATTACTATATAACGTATAACGTTATATACTATTACGTAATAACGTATAACGTTATATACTATTACGTAATAACGTATAACGTTATATACTATTACGTAATAACGTATAACGTTATATACTATTACTATATAACGTATAACGTTATATACTATTACTATATAACGTATAACGTTATATACTATTACTATATAGCGTATAACGTTATATACTATTACTATATAACGTATAACGTTATATACTATTACTATATAACGTATAACGTTATATACTATTACTATATAACGTATAACGTTATATACTATTACTATATAACGTATAACGTTATATACTATTACTATATAACGTATAACGTTATATACTATTACTATATAACGTATAACGTTATATACTATTACTATATAACGTATAACGTTATATACTATTACTATATAACGTATAACGTTATATACTATTACGTAATAACGTATAACGTTATATACTATTACGTAATAACGTATAACGTTATATACTATTACGTAATAACGTATAACGTTATATAGTATTGCCATATCACGTATAACGTTATATATTATTACGTACTAACGTATAACGTTATATACTATTACTATATAACGTATAACGTTATATACTATTACTATATAACGTATAACGTTATATACTATTACTATATAACGTATAACGTTATATACTATTACTATATAACGTATATCGCTATATACTATTACTATATAACGTATAACGATATATACTATTCCGTATTAACGTATAACGTTATATACTATTACGTAATAGCGTATAACGTTATATAGTATTACCATATCACGTATAACGTTGTATATTATTACGTACTAACGTATAACGTTATATACTATTACTATATAACGTATAACGTTATATACTATTACTATATAACGCATAACGTTATATAATATTAGTATATAACGTATAACGTTATATACTATTACTATATAACGTATAACGTTATATACTATTACTATATAACGTATAACGATATATACTATTCCGTATTAACGTATACCGTTATATACTATTACGTAATAGCGTATAACGTTATATAGTATTACCATATCACGTATAACGTTGTATATTATTACGTACTAACGTATAACGTTATATACTATTACTATATAACGTATAACGTTATATACTATTACTATATAACGTATAACGATATATACTATTACGTACTATCGTATAACGTTATATACTATTACTATATAACGTATAACGATATATATTATTACGTACTAACGTATAACGTTATATACTATTACTATATAACGTATAACGTTATATACTATTACTATATAACGTATAACGTTATATACTATTACTATATAACGTATAACGTTATATACTATTACTATATAACGCATAACGTTATATACTATTACTATATAACGTATAACGTTATATACTATTACTATATAACGTATAACGTTATATACTATTACTATATAACGCATAACGTTATATAATATTACTATATAACGTATATCGCTATATACTATTACTATATAACGTATAACGATATATACTATTCCGTATTAACGTATAACGTTATATACTATTACGTAATAGCGTATAACGTTATATAGTATTACCATATCACGTATAACGTTGTATATTATTACTATATAACGTATATCGCTGTATACTATTACTATATAACGTATAACGATATATACTATTACGTATTAACGTATAACGTTATATACTATTACGTATTAGCGTATAACGTTATATAGTATTACCATATCACGTATAACGTTGTATATTATTACGTACTAACGTATAACGTTATATACTATTACTATATAACGTATAACGTTACATACTATTACTATATAACGTATAACGTTATATACTATTACTATATAACCTATAACGTTATATACTATTACTATATAACGTATAACGTTATATACTATTACTATATAACGTATAACGTTATATACTATTACTATATAACGTATAACGATATATACTATTACATATTAACGTATAACGTTATATACTATTACGTAATAGCGTATAACGTTATATACTATTACTATATAACGTATAACGTTATATACTATTACTATATTACGTATAACGTTATATACTATTACTATATAACGTATAACGTTATATACTATTACTATATAACGTATAACGTTATATACTATTACTATATAACGTATAACGTTATATACTATTACTATATAACGTATAACGTTATATACTATTACTATATAACGTATAACGTTATATACTATTACGTAATAACGTATAACGTTATATACTATTACGTAATAACGTATAACGTTATATACTATTACTATATAACGTATAACGTTATATACTATTACTATATAACGTATAACGTTATATACTATTACTATATAACGCATAACGTTATATAATATTACTATATAACGTATAACGTTATATACTATTACTATATAACGTATAACGTTATATACTATTACTATATAACGTATATCGCTATATACTATTACTATATAACGTATAACGATATATACTATATCGTATTAACGTATAACGTTATATACTATTACGTAATAGCGTATAACGTTATATAGTATTACCATATCACGCATAACGTTGTATATTATTACGTACTAACGTATAACGTTATATACTATTACTATATAACGTATAACGTTATATACTATTACTATATAACGTATAACGTTATATACTATTACTATATAACGTATAACGTTATATACTATTACTATATAACGTATAACGTTATATACTATTACTATATAACGTATAACGTTATATACTATTACTATATAACGTATAACGTTATATACTATTACGTAATAACGTATAACGTTATATACTATTACGTAATAACGTATAACGTTATATACTATTACGTAATAACGTATAACGTTATATAGTATTGCCATATCACGTATAACGTTGTATATTATTACGTACTAACGTATAACGTTATATACAATTACTATATAACGTATAACGTTATATACTATTACTATATAACGTATAACGTTATATACTATTACTATATAACGCATAACGATATATAATATTACTATATAACGTATAACGTTATATACTATTACTATATAACGTATAACGTTATATACTATTACTATATAACGTATATCGCTATATACTATTACTATATAACGTATAACGATATATACTATATCGTATTAACGTATAACGTTATATACTATTACGTAATAGCGTATAACGTTATATAGTATTACCATATCACGTATAACGTTGTATATTATTACGTACTAACGTATAACGTTATATACTATTACTATATAACGTATAACGTTATATACTATTACTATATAACGCATAACGTTATATAATATTAGTATATAACGTATAACGTTATATACTATTACTATATAACGTATAACGTTATATACTATTACTATATAACGTATAACGATATATACTATTCCGTATTAACGTATAACGTTATATACTATTACGTAATAGCGTATAACGTTATATAGTATTACCATATCACGTATAACGTTGTATATTATTACGTACTAACGTATAACGTTATATACTATTACTATATAACGTATAACGATATATACTATTACGTACTATCGTATAACGTTATATACTATTACTATATAACGTATAACGATATATATTATTACGTACTAACGTATAACGTTATATACTATTACTATATAACGTATAACGTTATATACTATTACTATATAACGTATAACGTTATATACTATTACTATATAACGTATAACGTTATATACTATTACTATATAACGCATAACGTTATATAATATTACTATATAACGTATAACGTTATATACTATTACTATATAACGTATAACGTTATATACTATTACTATATAACGTATATCGCTATATACGATTACTATATAACGTATAACGATATATACTATTCCGTATTAACGTATAACGTTATATACTATTACGTAATAGCGTGTAACGTTATATAGTATTACCATATCACGTATAACGTTGTATATTATTACGTACTAACGTATAACGTTATATACTATTACGTACTAACGTATAACGTTATATACTATTACTATATAACGTATAACGTTATATACTATTACTATATAACGCATAACGTTATATAATATTAGTATATAACGTATAACGTTATATACTATTACTATATAACGTATAACGTTATATACTATTACTATATAACGTATAACGATATATACTATTCCGTATTAACGTATAACGTTATATACTATTACGTAATAGCGTATAACGTTATATAGTATTACCATATCACGTATAACGTTGTACATTATTACGTACTAACGTATAACGTTATATACTATTACAATATAACGTGTAACGTTATATACTATTACTATATAACGTATAACGATATATACTATTACGTACTATCGTATAACGTTATATACTATTACTATATAACGTATAACGATATATGTTATTACGTACTAACGTATAACGTTATATACTATTACTATATAACGTATAACGTTATATACTATTACTATATAACGTATGACGTTATATACTATTACGATATAACGTATAACGTTATATACTATTACTATATAACGTATAACGTTATATACTATTACTATATAACGTATAACGTTATATACTATTACTATATAACGTATAACGATACATACTATTACTGTATAACGTATAACGTTACATACTATTACGTAATAACGTATAACGTTATATAGTATTGCCATATCACGTATAACGTTGTATATTAATACGTACTAACGTATAACGTTATATACTATTACTATATAACGTATAACGTTATATACTATTACTATATAACGTATAACGATATATACTATTACGTACTATCGTATAACGTTATATACTATTACTATATAACGTATAACGATATATATTATTACGTACTAACGTATAACGTTATATACTATTACTATATAACGTATAACGTTATATACTATTACTATATAACGTATAACGTTATATACTATTACTATATAACGTATAACGTTATATACTATTACTATATAACGTATAACGATATATACTATTCCGTATTAACGTATAACGTTATATACTATTACGTAATAGCGTATAACGTTATATAGTATTACCATATCGCGTATAACGTTGTATATTATTACGTACTAACGTATAACGTTATATACTATTACTATATAACGTATAACGTTACATACTATTACTATATAACGTATAACGTTATATACTATTACTATATAACGTATAACGTTATATACTATTACTATATCACGTATAACGTTATATACTATTACTATATTACGTATAACGTTATATACTATTACTATATAACGTATAACGTTATATACTATTACTATATAACGTATAACGTTATATACTATTACTATATAACGTATAACGTTATATACTATTACTATATAACGTATAACGTTATATATTATTACGTAATAACGTATAACGTTATATACTATTACGTAATAACGTATAACGTTATATACTATTACTATATAACGTATAACGTTATATACTATTACTATATAACGCATAACGTTATATAATATTACTATATAACGTATAACGTTATATACTATTACTATATAACGCATAACGTTATATACTATTACTATATAACGTATATCGCTATATACTATTACTATATAACGTATAACGATATATACTATTACGTATTAACGTATAACGTTATATACTATTACGTAATAGCGTATAACGTTATATAGTATTACCATATCACGCATAACGTTGTATATTATTACGTACTAACGTATAACGTTATATACTATTACTATATAACGTATAACGTTATATACTATTACTATATAACGTATAACGATATATACTATTACGTACTATCGTATAACGTTATATACTATAACTATATAACGTATAACGATATATATTATTACGTACTAACGTATAACGTTATATACTATTACTATATAACGTATAACGTTATATACTATTACTATATAACGTATAACGTTATATACTATTACTATATAACGTATAACGTTATATACTATTACTATATAACGTATAACGTTATATACTATTACGTAATAACGTATAACGTTATATACTATTACGTGGATAACGTATAACGTTATATACTATTACGTAATAACGTATAACGTTATATACTATTACGTAATAACGTATAACGTTATATAGTATTGCCATATCACGTATAACGTTGTATATTATTACGTACTAACGTATAACGTTATATACTATTACTATATAACGTATAACATTATATACTATTACTATATAACGTATAACGTTATATACTATTACTATATAACGTATAACGTTATATACTTTTACTATATAACGCATAACGTTATATACTATTACTATATAACGTATAACGTTATATACTATTACTATATAACGTATAACGTTATATACTATTACTATATAACGCATAACGTTATATAATATTACTATATAACGTATAACGTTATATACTATTACTATATAACGTATAACGTTATATACTATTACTATATAACGTATATCGCTATATACTATTACTATATAACGTATAACGATATACACTATTCCGTATTAACGTATAACGTTATATACTATTACGTAATAGCGTATAACGTTATATAGTATTACCATATCACGTATAACGTTGTATATTATTACGTACTAACGTATAACGTTATATACTATTACTATATAACGTATAACGTTATATACTATTACTATATAACGCATAACGTTATATAATATTAGTATATAACGTATAACGTTATATACTATTACTATATAACGTATAACGTTATATACTATTACTATATAACGTATAACGATATATACTATTCCGTATTAACGTATAACGTTATATACTATTACGTAATAGCGTATAACGTTATATAGTATTACCATATCACGTATAACGTTGTATATTATTACGTACTAACGTATAACGTTATATACTATTACTATATAACGTATAACGTTATATACTATTACTATATAACGTATAACGATATATACTATTACGTACTATCGTATAACGTTATATACTATTACTATATAACGTATAACGATATATATTATTACGTACTAACGTATAACGTTATATACTATTACTATATAACGTATAACGTTATATACTATTACTATATAACGTATAACGTTATATACTATTACTATATAACGTATAACGTTATATACTATTACTATATAACGTATAACGTTATATACTATTACTATATAACGCATAACGTTATATAATATTACTATATAACGTATAACGTTATATACTATTACTATATAACGTATAACGTTATATACTATTACTATATAACGTATAACGATATATACTATTCCGTATTAACGTATAACGTTATATACTATTACGTAATAGCGTATAACGTTATATAGTATTACCATATCACGTATAACGTTGTACATTATTACGTACTAACGTATAACGTTATATACTATTACTATATAACGTATAACGTTATATACTATTACTATATAACGTATAACGATATATACTATTACGTACTATCGTATAACGTTATATACTATTACTATATAACGTATAACGATATATATTATTACGTACTAACGTATAAAGTTATATACTATTACTATATAACGTATAACGTTATATACTATTACTATATAACGTATGACGTTATATACTATTACGATATAACGTATAACGTTATATACTATTACTATATAACGTATAACGTTATATACTATTACTATATAACGTATAACGTTATATACTATTACTATATAACGTATAACGTTATATACTATTACTATATAACGTATAACGTTATATACTATTACTATATAACGTATAACGTTATATACTATTACGTAATAACGTATAACGTTATATACTATTACGTAATAACGTATAACGTTATATACTATTACTATATAACGTATAACGTTATATACTATTACTATATAACGCATAACGTTATATAATATTACTATATAACGTATAACGTTATATACTATTACTATATAACGTATAACGTTATATACTATTACTATATAACGTATATCGCTATATACTATTACTATATAACGTATAACGATATATACTATTACGTATTAACGTATAACGTTATATACTATTACGTAATAGCGTATAACGTTATATAGTATTACCATATCACGCATAACGTTGTATATTATTACGTACTAACGTATAACGTTATATACTATTACTATATAACGTATAACGTTATATACTATTACTATATAACGTATAACGATATATACTATTACGTACTATCGTATAACGTTATATACTATTACTATATAACGTATAACGATATATATTATTACGTACTAACGTATAACGTTATATACTATTACTATATAACGTATAACGTTATATACTATTACTATATAACGTATAACGTTATATACTATTACGATATAACGTATAACGTTATATACTATTACTATATAACGTATAACGTTATATACTATTACTATATAACGTATAACGTTATATACTATTACTATATAACGTATAACGTTATATACTATTACTATATAACGTATAACGTTATATACTATTACTATATAACGTATAACGTTATATACTATTACTATATAACGTATAACGTTATATACTATTACTATATAACGTATAACGTTATATACTATTACTATATAACGTATAACGTTATATACTATTACGTAATAACGTATAACGTTATATACTATTACGTAATAACGTATAACGTTATATACTATTACTATATAACGTATATCGCTATATACTATTACTATATAACGTATAACGATATATACTATATCGTATTAACGTATAACGTTATATACTATTACGTAATAGCGTATAACGTTATATAGTATTACCATATCACGCATAACGTTGTATATTATTACGTACTAACGTATAACGTTATATACTATTACTATATAACGTATAACGTTATACACTATTACTATATAACGTATAAAGTTATATACTATTACTATATAACGTATAACGTTATATACTATTACTATATAACGTATAACGTTATATACTATTACTATATAACGTATAACGTTATATACTATTACTATATAACGTATAACGTTATATACTATTACTATATAACGTATAACGTTATATACTATTACGTAATAACGTATAACGTTATATACTATTACGTAATAACGTATAACGTTATATAGTATTGCCATATCACGTATAACGTTGTATATTATTACGTACTAACGTATAACGTTATATACTATTACTATATAACGTATAACGTTATATACTATTACTATATAACGTATAACGTTATATACTATTACTATATAACGTATAACGTTATATACTATTACTATATAACGTATAACGTTATATACTATTACTATATAACGTATATCGCTATATACTATTACTATATAACGTATAACGATATATACTATTCCGTATTAACGTATAACGTTATATACTATTACGTAATAGCGTATAACGTTATATAGTATTACCATATCACGTATAACGTTGTATATTATTACGTACTAACGTATAACGTTATATACTATTACTATATAACGTATAACGTTATATACTATTACTATATAACGCATAACGTTATATAATATTAGTATATAACGTATAACGTTATATACTATTACTATATAACGTATAACGTTATATACTATTACTATGTAACGTATAACGATATATACTATTCCGTATTAACGTATAACGTTATATACTATTACGTAATAGCGTATAACGTTATATAGTATTACCATATCACGTATAACGTTGTATATTATTACGTACTAACGTATAACGTTATATACTATTACTATATAACGTATAACGTTATATACTATTACTATATAACGTATAACGATATATACTATTACGTACTATCGTATAACGTTATATACTATTACTATATAACGTATAACGATATATATTATTACGTACTAACGTATAACGTTATATACTATTACTATATAACGTATAACGTTATATACTATTACTATATAACGTATAACGTTATATATTATTACTATATAACGTATAACGTTATATACTATTACTATATAACGCATAACGTTATATAATATTACTATATAACGTATAACGTTATATACTATTACTATATAACGTATAACGTTATATACTATTACTATATAACGTATATCGCTATATACTATTACTATATAACGTATAACGATATATACTATTCCGTATTAACGTATAACGTTATATACTATTACGTAATAGCGTATAACGTTATATAGTATTACCATATCACGTATAACGTTGTATATTATTACTATATAACGTATATCGCTATATACTATTACTATATAACGTATAACGATATATACTATTACGTATTAACGTATAACGTTATATACTATTACGTATTAGCGTATAACGTTATATAGTATTACCATATCACGTATAACGTTGTATATTATTACGTACTAACGTATAACGTTATATACTATTACTATATAACGTATAACGTTACATACTATTACTATATAACGTATAACGTTATATACTATTACTATATAACCTATAACGTTATATACTATTACTATATAACGTATAACGTTATATACTATTACTATATAACGTATAACGTTATATACTATTACTATATAACGTATAACGATATATACTATTACATATTAACGTATAACGTTATATACTATTACGTAATAGCGTATAACGTTATATACTATTACTATATAACGTATAACGTTATATACTATTACTATATTACGTATAACGTTATATACTATTACTATATAACGTATAACGTTATATACTATTACTATATAACGTATAACGTTATATACTATTACTATATAACGTATAACGTTATATACTATTACTATATAACGTATAACGTTATATACTATTACTATATAACGTATAACGTTATATACTATTACGTAATAACGTATAACGTTATATACTATTACTATATAACGTATAACGTTATATACTATTACTATATAACGTATAACGTTATATACTATTACTATATAACGTATAACGTTATATACTATTACGTAATAACGTATAACGTTATATACTATTACGTAATAACGTATAACGTTATATACTATTACGTAATAACGTATAACGTTATATAGTATTGCCATATCACGTATAACGTTGTATATTATTACGTACTAACGTATAACGTTATATAATATATAATATTACTATATAACGTATAACGTTATATACTATTACTATATAACGTATAACGTTATATACTATTACTATATAACGTATATCGCTATATACTATAACTATATAACGTATAACGATATATACTATTCCGTATTAACGTATAACGTTATATACTATTACGTAATAGCGTATAACGTTATATAGTATTACCATATCACGTATAACGTTGTATATTATTACGTACTAACGTATAACGTTATATACTATTACGTACTAACGTATAACGTTATATACTATTACTATATAACGTATAACGTTATATACTATTACTATATAACGCATAACGTTATATAATATTAGTATATAACGTATAACGTTATATACTATTACTATATAACGTATAACGTTATATACTATTACTATATAACGTATAACGATATATACTATTCCGTATTAACGTATAACGTTATATACTATTACGTAATAGCGTATAACGTTATATAGTATTACCATATCACGTATAACGTTGTACATTATTACGTACTAACGTATAACGTTATATACTATTACTATATAACGTATAACGTTATATACTATTACTATATAACGTATTACGATATATACTATTACGTACTATCGTATAACGTTATATACTATTACTATATAACGTATAACGATATATATTATTACGTACTAACGTATAACGTTATATACTATTACTATATAACGTATAACGTTATATACTATTACTATATAACGTATGACGTTATATACTATTACGATATAACGTATAACGTTATATACTATTACTATATAACGTATAACGTTATATACTATTACTATATAACGTATAACGTTATATACTATTACTATATAACGTATAACGATACATACTATTACTGTATAACGTATAACGTTATATACTATTACGTAATAACGTATAACGTTATATAGTATTGCCATATCACGTATAACGTTGTATATTAATACGTACTAACGTATAACGTTATATACTATTACTATATAACGTATAACGTTATATACTATTACTATATAACGTATAACGATATATACTATTACGTACTATCGTATAACGTTATATACTATTACTATATAACGTATAACGATATATATTATTACGTACTAACGTATAACGTTATATACTATTACTATATAACGTATAACGTTATATACTATTACTATATAACGTATAACGTTATATACTATTACTATATAACGTATAACGTTATATACTATTACTATATAACGTATAACGTTATATACTATTACTATATAACGTATAACGATATATACTATTCCGTATTAACGTATAACGTTATATACTATTACGTAATAGCGAATAACGTTATATAGTATTACCATATCGCGTATAACGTTGTATATTATTACGTACTAACGTATAACGTTATATACTATTACGTACTATCGTATAACGTTATATACTATTACTATATAACGTATAACGATATATATTATTACGTACTAACGTATAACGTTATATACTATTACTATATAACGTATAACGTTATATACTATTACTATATAACGTATAACGATACATACTATTACTATATAACGTATAACGTTATATACTATTACGTAATAACGTATAACGTTATATAGTATTGCCATATCACGTATAACGTTGTATATTAATACGTACTAACGTATAACGTTATATACTATTACTATATAACGTATAACGTTATATACTATTACTATATAACGTATAACGATATATACTATTACGTACTATCGTATAACGTTATATACTATTACTATATAACGTATAACGATATATATTATTACGTACTAACGTATAACGTTATATACTATTACTATATAACGTATAACGTTATATACTATTACTATATAACGTATAACGTTATATACTATTACTATATAACGTATAACGATATATACTATTCCGTATTAACGTATAACGTTATATACTATTACGTAATAGCGTATAACGTTATATAGTATTACCATATCGCGTATAACGTTGTATATTATTACGTACTAACGTATAACGTTATATACTATTACTATATAACGTATAACGTTACATACTATTACTATATAACGTATAACGTTGTATACTATTACTATATAACGTATAACGTTATATACTATTACTATATCACGTATAACGTTATATACTATTACTATATAACGTATAACGTTATATACTATTACTATATAACGTATAACGTTATATACTATTACTATATAACGTATAACGATATATACTATTACATATTAACGTATAACGTTATATACTATTACGTAATAGCGTATAACGTTATATAGTATTATCATATCACGTATAACGTTGTATACTATTACGTAATAACGTATAACGTTATATACTATTACTATATAACGTATAACGTTATATACTATTACTATATTACGTATAACGTTATATACTATTACTATATAACGTATAACGTTATATACTATTACTATATAACGTATAACGTTATATACTATTACGTAATAACGTATAACGTTATATACTATTACGTAATAACGTATAACGTTATATACTATTACTATATAACGTATAACGTTATATACTATTACTATATAACGCATAACGTTATATAATATTACTATATAACGTATAACGTTATATACTATTACTATATAACGTATAACGTTATATACTATTACTATATAACGTATAACGTTATATACTATTACTATATAACGTATATCGCTATATACTATTACTATATAACGTATAACGATATATACTATTACGTATTAACGTATAACGTTATATACTATTACGTAATAGCGTATAACGTTATATAGTATTACCATATCACGCATAACGTTGTATATTATTACGTACTAACGTATAACGTTATATACTATTACTATATAACGTATAACGTTACTTACTATTACTATATAACGTATAACGTTATATACTCTTACTATATAACGTATAACGTTATATACTATTACTATATAACGTATAACGATATATACTATTCCGTACTATCGTATAACGTTATATACTATTACTATATAACGTATAACGTTATATACTATTACTATATAACGTATAACGTTATATACTATTACTATATAACGTATAACGTTATATACTATTACTGTATAACGTATAACGTTATATACTATTACGTAATAACGTATAACGTTATATACTATTACGTAATAACGTATAACGTTATATACTATTACTATATAACGTATAACGTTATATACTATTACTATATAACGCATAACGTTATATAATATTACTATATAACGTATAACGTTATATACTATTACTATATAACGTATAACGTTATATACTATTACTATATAACGTATATCGCTATATACTATTACTATATAACGTATAACGATATATACTATTACGTATTAACGTATAACGTTATATACTATTACGTAATAGCGTATAACGTTATATAGTATTACCATATCACGCATAACGTTGTATATTATTACGTACTAACGTATAACGTTATATACTATTACTATATAACGTATAACGTTATATACTATTACTATATAACGTATAACGTTATATACTATTACGTAATAACGTATAACGTTATATACTATTACGTAATAACGTATAACGTTATATACTATTACGTAATAACGTATAACGTTATATACTATTACTATATAACACTTAACGTTATATAATATTACTCTATAACGTATAACGTTATATACTATTACTATATAACGTATAACGTTATATACTATTACTATATAACGTATATCGCTATATACTATTACTATATAACGTATAACGATATATACTATTACGTATTAACGTATAACGTTATATACTATTACGTAATAGCGTATAACGTTATATAGTATTACCATATCACGCATAACGTTGTATATTATTACGTACTAACGTATAACGTTATATACTATTACTATATAACGTATAACGTTATATACTATTACTATATAACGTATAACGTTATATACTATTACTATATAACGTATAACGTTATATACTGTTACTATATAACGTATAACGATATATACTATTCCGTACTATCGTATAACGTTATATACTATTACTATATAACGTATAACGTTATATACTATTACTATATAACGTATAACGTTATATACTATTACTATATAACGTATAACGTTATATACTATTACTATATAAAGTATAACGTTATATACTATTACTATATAACGTATAACGTTATATACTACTACGTAATAACGTATAACGTTATATAGTATTGCCATATCACGTATAACGTTGTATATTATTACGTACTAACGTATAACGTTATATACTATTACTATATAACATATAACGTTATATACTATTACTATATAACGTATAACGTTGTATACTATTACTATATAACGTATAACGATATATACTATTACGTACTATCGTATAACGTTATATACTATTACTATATAACGTATAACGATATATATTACTACGTACTAACGTATAACGTTATATACTATTACTATATAACGTATAACGTTATATACTATTACTATATAACGTATAACGTTATATACTATTACGATATAACGTATAACGTTATATACTATTACTATATAACGTATAACGTTATATACTATTACTATATAACGTATAACGTTATATACTATTACTATATGACGTATAACGATACATACTATTACTATATAACGTATAACGTTATATACTATTACGTAATAACGTATAACGTTATATAGTATTGCCATATCACGTATAACGTTGTATATTAATACGTACTAACGTATAACGTTATATACTATTACTATATAACGTATAACGTTATATACTATTACTATATAACGTATAACGATATATACTATTACGTACTATCGTATAACGTTATATACTATTACTATATAACGTATAACGATATATATTATTACGTACTAACGTATAACGTTATATACTATTACTATATAACGTATAACGTTATATACTATTACTATATAACGTATAACGTTATATACTATTACTATATAACGTATAACGTTATATACTATTACTATATAACGTATAACGTTGTATATTATTACGTACTAACGTATAACGTTATATACTATTACTATATAACGTATAACGTTATATACTATTACTATATAACGTATAACGTTGTATACTATTACTATATAACGTATAACGATATATACTATTACGTACTATCGTATAACGTTATATACTATTACTATATAACGTATAACGATATATATTACTACGTACTAACGTATAACGTTATATACTATTACTATATAACGTATAACGTTATATACTATTACTATATAACGTATAACGTTGTATATTATTACGTACTAACGTATAACGTTATATACTATTACTATATAACGTATAACGTTACATACTATTACTATATAACGTATAACGTTATATACTATTACTATATAACGTATAACGATATATACTATTACATATTAACGTATAACGTTATATACTATTACGTAATAGCGTATAACGTTATATAGTATTATCATATCACGTATAACGTTGTATACTATTACGTAATAACGTATAACGTTATATACTATTACTATATAACGTATAACGTTATATACTATTACTATATTACGTATAACGTTATATACTATTACTATATAACGTATAACGTTATATACTATTACTATATAACGTATAACGTTATATACTATTACTATATAACGTATAACGTTATATACTATTACTATATAACGTATAACGTTATATACTATTACTATATAACGTATAACGTTATATACTATTACTATATAACGTATAACGTTATATACTATTACGTAATAACGTATAACGTTATATACTATTACGTAATAACGTATAACGTTATATACTATTACTATATAACGTATAACGTTATATACTATTACTATATAACGCATAACGTTATATAATATTACTATATAACGTATAACGCTATATACTATTACTATATAACGTATAACGTTATATACTATTACTATATAACGTATATCGCTATATACTATTACTATATAACGTATAACGATATATACTATTACGTATTAACGTATAACGTTATATACTATTACGTAATAGCGTATAACGTTATATAGTATTACCATATCACGCATAACGTTGTATATTATTACGTACTAACGTATAACGTTATATACTATTACTATATAACGTATAACGTTATATACTATTACTATATAACGTATAACGTTATATACTATTACTATATAACGTATAACGTTATATACTATTACTATATAACGTATAACGTTATATACTATTACTATATAACGTATAACGATATATACTATTCCGTACTATCGTATAACGTTATATACTATTACTATATAACGTATAACGTTATATACTATTACTATATAACGTATAACGTTATATACTATTACTATATAAAGTATAACGTTATATACTATTACTATATAACGTATAACGTTATATACTACTACGTAATAACGTATAACGTTATATAGTATTGCCATATCACGTATAAAGTTGTATATTATTACGTACTAACGTATAACGTTATATACTATTACTATATAACGTATAACGTTATATACTATTACTATATAACGTATAACGTTGTATACTATTACTATATAACGTATAACGTTATATACTATTACTATATAACGTATAACGTTATATACTATTACTATATAACGTATAACGATATATACTATTACGTATTAACGTATAACGTTATATACTATTACGTAATAGCGTATAACGTTATATAGTATTACCATTATACGTATAACGTTGTATATTATTACGTACTAACGTATGACATTATATAGTGTTGCCATATCACGTATAACGTTGTATATTATTACGTGCTAACGTATAACGTTATATACTATTACTATATAACGTATACAGTTATATACTATTACTATATAACGTATAACGTTCTATACTATTACTATATAACGCATAACGTTATATAATATTACTATATAACGTATAACGTTATATACTATTACTATATAACGTATAACGTTATATACTATTACTATATAACGTATAACGTTGTATAGTATTACCATGTAACGTATAACGCTATATACTATTACGTACTAACGTATAACGTTATATACTATTACTATATAACGTATACCGTTATATACTATTACTATATAACGTATAACGTTCTATACTATTACTATATAACGCATAACGTTATATAATATTACTATATAACGTATAACGTTATATACTATTACTATATAACGCATAACGTTATATAATATTACTATATAACGTATAACGTTATATGCTATTACGTAATAACGTATAACGTTATATAGTATTGCCATATCACGTATAACGTTGTATTATATTACGTACTATCGTATAACGTTATATACTATTACTATATAACGTATAACGTTATATACTATTACTACATAACGTATAACGTTATATACTATTACTATATAACGTATAACGTTATATACTATTACTATATAACGTATAACGTTATATACTATTACTATATAACGTATAACGTTATATACTATTACGATATAACGTATAACGTTATATACTATTACTATATAACGTATAACGTTATATACTATTACTATATAACGTATAACGTTATATACTATTACTATATAACGTATAACGATACATACTATTACTATATAACGTATAACGTTATATACTATTACGTAATAACGTATAACGTTATATAGTATTGCCATATCACGTATAACGTTGTATATTAATACGTACTAACGTATAACGTTATATACTATTACTATATAACGTATAACGTTATATACTATTACTATATAACGTATAACGATATATACTATTACGTACTATCGTATAACGTTATATGCTATTACTATATAACGTATAACGATATATATTATTACGTACTAACGTATAACGTTATATACTATTACTATATAACGTATAACGTTATATACTATTACAATATAACGTATAACGTTATATACTATTACTATATAACGTATAACGTTATATACTATTACTATATAACGTATAACGGTATATACTATTCCGTATTAACGTATAACGTTATATACTATTACGTAATAGCGTATAACGTTATATAGTATTACCATATCGCGTATAACGTTGTATATTATTACGTACTAACGTATAACGTTATATACTATTACTATATAACGTATAACGTTACATACTATTACTATATAACGTATAACGTTATATACTATTACTATATAACGTATATCGTTATATACTATTACTATATAACGTATAACGTTATATACTATTACTATATAACGTATAACGTTATATACTATTACTATATAACGTATAACGTTATATACTATTACTATATAACGTATAACGATATATACTATTCCGTATTAACGTATAACGTTATATACTATTACGTAATAGCGTATAACGTTATTTAGTATTACCATATCGCGTATAACGTTGTATATTATTACGTACTAACGTATAACGTTATATACTATTACTATATAACGTATAACGTTACATACTATTACTATATAACGTATAACGTTATATACTATTACTATATAACGTATAACGTTATATACTATTACTATATCACGTATAACGTTATATACTATTACTATATAACGTATAACGTTATATACTATTACTATATAACGTATAACGTTATATAGTATTACTATATAACGTATAACGATATATACTATTACTATATAACGTATAACGATATATACTATTACGTATTAACGTATAACGTTATATACTATTACGTAATAGCGTATAACGTTATATAGTATTACCATATCACGCATAACGTTGTATATTATTACGTACTAACGTATAACGTTATATACTATTACTATATAACGTATAACGTTATATACTATTACTATATAACGTATAACGTTATATACTATTACTATATAACGTATAACGTTACATACTATTACTATATAACGTATAACGTTATATACTATTACTATATAACGTATAACGTTATATACTATTACTATATCACGTATAACGTTATATACTTTTACTATATAACGTATAACGTTATATACTATTACTATATAACGTATAACGTTATATACTATTACTATATAACGTATAACGATATATACTATTACATATTAACGTACAACGTTATATACTATTACGTACTATCGTATAACGTTATATACTATTACTATATAACGTATAACGATATATATTATTACGTACTAACGTATAACGTTATATACTATTACTATATAACGTATAACGTTATATACTATTACTATATAACGTATAACGATATATACTATTACGTACTATCGTATAACGTTATATACTATTACTATATAACGTATAACGATATATATTATTACGTACTAACGTATAACGTTATATACTATTACTATATAACGTATAACGTTATATACTATTACTATATAACGTATAACGTTATATACTATTACTATATAACGTATAACGTTATATACTATTACTATATAACGTATAACGTTATATACTATTACTATATAACGTATAACGATATATACTATTCCGTATTAACGTATAACGTTATATACTATTACGTAATAGCGTATAACGTTATATAGTATTACCATATCGCGTATAACGTTGTATATTATTACGTACTAACGTATAACGTTATATACTATTACTATATAACGTATAACGTTACATACTATTACTATATAACGTATAACGTTATATACTATTACTATATAACGTATAACGTTATATACTATTACTATATCACGTATAACGTTATATACTATTACTATATAACGTATGACGTTATATACTATTACTATATAACGTATAACGTTATATACTATTACTATATAACGTATAACGATATATACTATTACATATTAACGTATAACGTTATATACTATTACGTAATAGCGTATAACGTTATATAGTATTATCATATCACGTATAACGTTGTATACTATTACGTAATAACGTATAACGTTATATACTATTACTATATAACGTATAACGTTATATACTATTACTATATTACGTATAACGTTATATACTATTACTATATAACGTATAACGTTATATACTATTACTATATAACGTATAACGTTATATACTATTACTATATAACGTATAACGTTATATACTATTACTATATAACGTATAACGTTATATACTATTACTATATAACGTATAACGTTATATACTATTACGTAATAACGTATAACGTTATATACTATTACTATATAACGTATAACGTTATATACTATTACTATATAACGCATAACGTTATATAATATTACTATATAACGTATAACGTTATATACTATTACTATATAACGTATAACGTTATATACTATTACTATATAACGTATATCGCTATATACTATTACTATATAACGTATAACGATATATACTATTACGTATTAACGTATAACGTTATATACTATTACGTAATAGCGTATAACGTTATATAGTATTACCATATCACGCATAACGTTGTATATTATTACGTACTAACGTATAACGTTATATACTATTACTATATAACGTATAACGTTATATACTATTACTATATAACGTATAACGTTATATAGTATTACTATATAACGTATAACGTTATATACTATTACTATATAACGTATAACGTTATATACTATTACTATATAACGTATAACGATATATACTATTCCGTACTATCGTATAACGTTATATACTATTACTATATAACGTATAACGTTATATACTATTACTATATAACGTATAACGTTATATACTATTACTATATAAAGTATAACGTTATATACTATTACTATATAACGTATAACGTTATATACTACTACGTAATAACGTATAACGTTATATAGTATTGCCATATCACGTATAAAGTTGTATATTATTACGTACTAACGTATAACGTTATATACTATTACTATATAACGTATAACGTTATATACTATTACTATATAACGTATAACGTTGTATACTATTACTATATAACGTATAACGTTATATACTATTACTATATAACGTATAACGTTATATACTATTACTATATAACGTATAACGATATATAATATTACGTATTAACGTATAACGTTATATACTATTACGTAATAGCGTATAACGTTATATAGTATTACCATTATACGTATAACGTTGTATATTATTACGTACTAACGTATAACATTATATAGTGTTGCCATATCACGTATAACGTTGTATATTATTACGTGCTAACGTATAACGTTATATACTATTACTATATAACGTATACCGTTATATACTATTACTATATAACGTATAACGTTCTATACTATTACTATATAACGCATAACGTTATATAATATTACTATATAACGTATAACGTTATATACTATTACTATATAACGTATAACGTTATATACTATTACTATATAACGTATAACGATATATACTATTACATATTAACGTACAACGTTATATACTATTACGTACTATCGTATAACGTTATATACTATTACTATATAACGTATAACGATATATATTATTACGTACTAACGTATAACGTTATATACTATTACTATATAACGTATAACGTTATATACTATTACTATATAACGTATAACGTTATATACTATTACGATATAACGTATAACGTTATATACTATTACTATATAACGTATAACGTTATATACTATTACTATATAACGTATAACGTTATATACTATTACTATATGACGTATAACGATACATACTATTACTATATAACGTATAACGTTATATACTATTACGTAATAACGTATAACGTTATATAGTATTGCCATATCACGTATAACGTTGTATATTAATACGTACTAACGTATAACGTTATATACTATTACTATATAACGTATAACGTTATATACTATTACTATATAACGTATAACGTTGTATACTATTACTATATAACGTATAACGTTATATACTATTACTATATAACGTATAACGTTATATACTATTACTATATAACGTATAACGATATATAATATTACGTATTAACGTATAACGTTATATACTATTACGTAATAGCGTATAACGTTATATAGTATTACCATTATACGTATAACGTTGTATATTATTACGTACTAACGTATAACATTATATAGTGTTGCCATATCACGTATAACGTTGTATATTATTACGTGCTAACGTATAACGTTATATACTATTACTATATAACGTATACCGTTATATACTATTACTATATAACGTATAACGTTCTATACTATTACTATATAACGCATAACGTTATATAATATTACTATATAACGTATAACGTTATATACTATTACTATATAACGTATAACGTTATATACTATTACTATATAACGTATAACGTTGTATAGTATTACCATGTAACGTATAACGCTATATACTATTACGTACTAACGTATAACGTTATATACTATTACTATATAACGTATACCGTTATATACTATTACTATATAACGTATAACGTTCTATACTATTACTATATAACGCATAACGTTATATAATATTACTATATAACGTATAACGTTATATACTATTACTATATAACGCATAACGTTATATAATATTACTATATAACGTATAACGTTATATGCTATTACGTAATAACGTATAACGTTATATAGTATTGCCATATCACGTATAACGTTGTATTATATTACGTACTATCGTATAACGTTATATACTATTACTATATAACGTATAACGTTATATACTATTACTACATAACGTATAACGTTATATACTATTACTATATAACGTATAACGTTATATACTATTACTATATAACGTATAACGTTATATACTATTACTATATAACGTATAACGTTATATACTATTACGATATAACGTATAACGTTATATACTATTACTATATAACGTATAACGTTATATACTATTACTATATAACGTATAACGTTATATACTATTACTATATAACGTATAACGATACATACTATTACTATATAACGTATAACGTTATATACTATTACGTAATAACGTATAACGTTATATAGTATTGCCATATCACGTATAACGTTGTATATTAATACGTACTAACGTATAACGTTATATACTATTACTATATAACGTATAACGTTATATACTATTACTATATAACGTATAACGATATATACTATTACGTACTATCGTATAACGTTATATGCTATTACTATATAACGTATAACGATATATATTATTACGTACTAACGTATAACGTTATATACTATTACTATATAACGTATAACGTTATATACTATTACTATATCACGTATAACGTTATATACTATTACTATATAACGTATGACGTTATATACTATTACTATATAACGTATAACGTTATATACTATTACTATATAACGTATAACGATATATACTATTACATATTAACGTATAACGTTATATACTATTACGTAATAGCGTATAACGTTATATAGTATTATCATATCACGTATAACGTTGTATACTATTACGTAATAACGTATAACGTTATATACTATTACTATATAACGTATAACGTTATATACTATTACTATATTACGTATAACGTTATATACTATTACTATATAACGTATAACGTTATATACTATTACTATATAACGTATAACGTTATATACTATTACTATATAACGTATAACGTTATATACTATTACTATATAACGTATAACGTTATATACTATTACTATATAACGTATAACGTTATATACTATTACGTAATAACGTATAACGTTATATACTATTACTATATAACGTATAACGTTATATACTATTACTATATAACGCATAACGTTATATAACATTACTATATAACGTATAACGTTATATACTATTACTATATAACGTATAACGTTATATACTATTACTATATAACGTATATCGCTATATACTATTACTATATAACGTATAACGATATATACTATTACGTATTAACGTATAACGTTATATACTATTACGTAATAGCGTATAACGTTATATAGTATTACCATATCACGCATAACGTTGTATATTATTACGTACTAACGTATAACGTTATATACTATTACTATATAACGTATAACGTTATATACTATTACTATATAACGTATAACGTTATATACTATTACTATATAACGTATAACGTTATATACTATTACTATATAACGTATAACGATATATACTATTCCGTACTATCGTATAACGTTATATACTATTACTATATAACGTATAACGTTATATACTATTACTATATAACGTATAACGTTATATACTATTACTATATAAAGTATAACGTTATATACTATTACTATATAACGTATAACGTTATATACTACTACGTAATAACGTATAACGTTATATAGTATTGCCATATCACGTATAAAGTTGTATATTATTACGTACTAACGTATAACGTTATATACTATTACTACATAACGTATAACGTTATATACTATTACTATATAACGTATAACGTTGTATACTATTACTATATAACGTATAACGTTATATACTATTACTATATAACGTATAACGTTATATACTATTACTATATAACGTATAACGATATATAATATTACGTATTAACGTATAACGTTATATACTATTACGTAATAGCGTATAACGTTATATAGTATTACCATTATACGTATAACGTTGTATATTATTACGTACTAACGTATAACATTATATAGTGTTGCCATATCACGTATAACGTTGTATATTATTACGTGCTAACGTATAACGTTATATACTATTACTATATAACGTATACCGTTATATACTATTACTATATAACGTATAACGTTCTATACTATTACTATATAACGCATAACGTTATATAATATTACTATATAACGTATAACGTTATATACTATTACTATATAACTTATAACGTTATATACTATTACTATATAACGTATAACGTTGTATAGTATTACCATGTAACGTATAACGCTATATACTATTACGTACTAACGTATAACGTTATATACTATTACTATATAACGTATACCGTTATATACTATTACTATATAACGTATAACGTTCTATACTATTACTATATAACGCATAACGTTATATAATATTACTATATAACGTATAACGTTATATACTATTACTATATAACGCATAACGTTATATAATATTACTATATAACGTATAACGTTATATGCTATTACGTAATAACGTATAACGTTATATAGTATTGCCATATCACGTATAACGTTGTATTATATTACGTACTATCGTATAACGTTATATACTATTACTATATAACGTATAACGTTATATACTATTACTACATAACGTATAACGTTATATACTATTACTATATAACGTATAACGTTATATACTATTACTATATAACGTATAACGTTATATACTATTACTATATAACGTATAACGTTATATACTATTACGATATAACGTATAACGTTATATACTATTACTATATAACGTATAACGTTATATACTATTACTATATAACGTATAACGTTATATACTATTACTATATAACGTATAACGATACATACTATTACTATATAACGTATAACGTTATATACTATTACGTAATAACGTATAACGTTATATAGTATTGCCATATCACGTATAACGTTGTATATTAATACGTACTAACGTATAACGTTATATACTATTACTATATAACGTATAACGTTATATACTATTACTATATAACGTATAACGATATATACTATTACGTACTATCGTATAACGTTATATGCTATTACTATATAACGTATAACGATATATATTATTACGTACTAACGTATAACGTTATATACTATTACTATATAACGTATAACGTTATATACTATTACTATATAACGTATAACGTTATATACTATTACTATATAACGTATAACGTTATATACTATTACTATATAACGTATAACGGTATATACTATTCCGTATTAACGTATAACGTTATATACTATTACGTAATAGCGTATAACGTTATATAGTATTACCATATCGCGTATAACGTTGTATATTATTACGTACTAACGTATAACGTTATATACTATTACTATATAACGTATAACGTTACATACTATTACTATATAACGTATAACGTTATATACTATTACTATATAACGTATATCGTTATATACTATTACTATATAACGTATAGCGTTATATACTATTACTATATAACGTATAACGTTATATACTATTACTATATAACGTATAACGTTATATACTATTACTATATAACGTATAACGATATATACTATTACATATTAACGTATAACGTTATATACTATTACGTAATAGCGTATAACGTTATATAGTATTATCATATCACGTATAACGTTGTATACTATTACGTAATAACGTATAACGTTATATACTATTACTATATAACGTATATCGCTATATACTATTACTATATAACGTATAACGATATATACTATTACGTATTAACGTATAACGTTATATACTATTACGTAATAGCGTATAACGTTATATAGTATTACCATATCACGCATAACGTTGTATATTATTACGTACTAACGTATAACGTTATATACTATTACATATTAACGTATAACGTTATATACTATTACGTAATAGCGTATAACGTTATATAGTATTATCATATCACGTATAACGTTGTATACTATTACGTAATAACGTATAACGTTATATACTATTACTATATAACGTATATCGCTATATACTATTACTATATAACGTATAACGATATATACTATTACGTATTAACGTATAACGATATATACTATTACGTATTAACGTATAACGTTATATACTATTACGTAATAGCGTATAACGTTATATAGTATTACCATATCACGCATAACGTTGTATATTATTACGTACTAACGTATAACGTTATATACTATTACTATATAACGTATAACGTTATATACTATTACTATATAACGTATAACGTTATATACTATTACTATATAACGTATAACGTTATATACTATTACTATATAACGTATAACGTTATATACTATTACTATATAACGTATAACGTTATATACTATTACTATATTACGTATAACGTTATATACTATTACTATATAACGTATAACGTTATATACTATTACTATATAACGTATAACGTTATATACTATTACTATATAACGTATAACGTTATATACTATTACTATATAACGTATAACGTTATATACTATTACGTAATAACGTATAACGTTATATACTATTACGTAATAACGTATAACGTTATATACTATTACGTAATAACGTATAACGTTATATACTATTACGTAATAACGTATAACGTTATATACTATTACTATATAACGTATAACGTTATATACTATTACTATATAACGCATAACGTTATATAATATTACTATATAACGTATAACGTTATATACTATTACTATATAACGTATATCGCTATATACTATTACTATATAACGTATAACGATATATACTATTACGTATTAACGTATAACGTTATATACTATTACGTAATAGCGTATAACGTTATATAGTATTACCATATCACGCATAACGTTGTATATTATTACGTACTAACGTATAACGTTATATACTATTACTATATAACGTATAACGTTATATACTATTACTATATAACGTATAACGTTATATACTATTACTATATAACGTATAACGTTATATACTATTACTATATAACGTATAACGATATATACTATTCCGTACTATCGTATAACGTTATATACTATTACTATATAACGTATAACGTTATATACTATTACTATATAACGTATAACGTTATATACTATTACTATATAAAGTATAACGTTATATACTATTACTATATAACGTATAACGTTATATACTACTACGTAATAACGTATAACGTTATATAGTATTGCCATATCACGTATAACGTTGTATATTATTACGTACTAACGTATAACGTTATATACTATTACTATATAACGTATAACGTTATATACTATTACTATATAACGTATAACGTTGTATACTATTACTATATAACGTATAACGATATATACTATTACGTACTATCGTATAACGTTATATACTATTACTATACAACGTATAACGATATATATTATTACGTACTAACGTATAACGTTATATACTATTACTATATAACGTATAACGTTATATACTATTACTATATAACGTATAACGTTATATACTATTACTATATAACGTATAACGTTATATACTATTACGTAATAACGTATAACGTTATATACTATTACTATATAACGTATAACGTTATATACTATTACTATATAACGCATAACGTTATATAACATTACTATATAACGTTATATACTATTACTATATAACGTATAACGTTATATACTATTACTATATAACGTATATCGCTATATACTATTACTATATAACGTATAACGATATATACTATTACGTATTAACGTATAACGTTATATACTATTACGTAATAGCGTATAACGTTATATAGTATTACCATATCACGCATAACGTTGTATATTATTACGTACTAACGTATAACGTTATATACTATTACTATATAACGTATAACGTTATATACTATTACTATATAACGTATAACGTTATATACTATTACTATATAACGTATAACGTTATATACTATTACTATATAACGTATAACGTTATATACTATTACTATATAACGTATAACGATATATACTATTCCGTACTATCGTATAACGTTATATACTATTACTATATAACGTATAACGTTATATACTATTACTATATAACGTATAACGTTATATACTATTACTATATAAAGTATAACGTTATATACTATTACTATATAACGTATAACGTTATATACTACTACGTAATAACGTATAACGTTATATAGTATTGCCATATCACGTATAAAGTTGTATATTATTACGTACTAACGTATAACGTTATATACTATTACTATATAACGTATAACGTTATATACTATTACTATATAACGTATAACGTTGTATACTATTACTATATAACGTATAACGTTATATACTATTACTATATAACGTATAACGTTATATACTATTACTATATAACGTATAACGATATATAATATTACGTATTAACGTATAACGTTATATACTATTACGTAATAGCGTATAACGTTATATAGTATTACCATTATACGTATAACGTTGTATATTATTACGTACTAACGTATAACATTATATAGTGTTGCCATATCACGTATAACGTTGTATATTATTACGTGCTAACGTATAACGTTATATACTATTACTATATAACGTATACCGTTATATACTATTACTATATAACGTATAACGTTCTATACTATTACTATATAACGCATAACGTTATATAATATTACTATATAACGTATAACGTTATATACTATTACTATATAACGTATAACGTTATATACTATTACTATATAACGTATAACGTTGTATAGTATTACCATGTAACGTATAACGCTATATACTATTACGTACTAACGTATAACGTTATATACTATTACTATATAACGTATACCGTTATATACTATTACTATATAACGTATAACGTTATATACTATTACTATATAACGCATAACGTTATATAATATTACTATATAACGTATAACGTTATATACTATTACTATATAACGCATAACGTTATATAATATTACTATATAACGTATAACGTTATATGCTATTACGTAATAACGTATAACGTTATATAGTATTGCCATATCACGTATAACGTTGTATTATATTACGTACTATCGTATAACGTTATATACTATTACTATATAACGTATAACGTTATATACTATTACTACATAACGTATAACGTTATATACTATTACTATATAACGTATAACGTTATATACTATTACTATATAACGTATAACGTTATATACTATTACTATATAACGTATAACGTTATATACTATTACGATATAACGTATAACGTTATATACTATTACTATATAACGTATAACGTTATATACTATTACTATATAACGTATAACGTTATATACTATTACTATATAACGTATAACGATACATACTATTACTATATAACGTATAACGTTATATACTATTACGTAATAACGTATAACGTTATATAGTATTGCCATATCACGTATAACGTTGTATATTAATACGTACTAACGTATAACGTTATATACTATTACTATATAACGTATAACGTTATATACTATTACTATATAACGTATAACGATATATACTATTACGTACTATCGTATAACGTTATATGCTATTACTATATAACGTATAACGATATATATTATTACGTACTAACGTATAACGTTATATACTATTACTATATAACGTATAACGTTATATACTATTACTATATAACGTATAACGTTATATACTATTACTATATAACGTATAACGTTATATACTATTACTATATAACGTATAACGGTATATACTATTCCGTATTAACGTATAACGTTATATACTATTACGTAATAGCGTATAACGTTATATAGTATTACCATATCGCGTATAACGTTGTATATTATTACGTACTAACGTATAACGTTATATACTATTACTATATAACGTATAACGTTACATACTATTACTATATAACGTATAACGTTATATACTATTACTATATAACGTATATCGTTATATACTATTACTATATAACGTATAGCGTTATATACTATTACTATATAACGTATAACGTTATATACTATTACTATATAACGTATAACGTTATATACTATTACTATATAACGTATAACGATATATACTATTACATATTAACGTATAACGTTATATACTATTACGTAATAGCGTATAACGTTATATAGTATTATCATATCACGTATAACGTTGTATACTATTACGTAATAACGTATAACGTTATATACTATTACTATATAACGTATAACGTTATATACTATTACTATATTACGTATAACGTTATATACTATTACTATATAACGTCTAACGTTATATACAATTACTATATAACGTATAACGTTATATACTATTACTATATAACGTATAACGTTATATACTATTACTATATAACGTATAACGTTATATACTATTACTATATAACGTATATCGCTATATACTATTACTATATAACGTATAACGATATATACTATTACGTATTAACGTATAACGTTATATACTATTACGTAATAGCGTATAACGTTATATAGTATTACCATATCACGCATAACGTTGTATATTATTACGTACTAACGTATAACGTTATATACTATTACTATATAACGTATAACGTTATATACTATTACTATATAACGTATAACGTTATATACTATTACTATATAACGTATAACGTTATATACTATTACTATATAACGTATAACGTTATATACTACTACTATATAACGTATAACGTTATGTACTATTACTATATTACGTATAACGTTATATACTATTACTATATAACGTATAACGTTATATACTATTACTATATAACGTATAACGTTATATACTATTACTATATAACGTATAACGTTATATACTATTACTATATAACGTATAACGTTATATACTATTACTATATAACGTATAACGTTATATACTATTACGTAATAACGTATAACGTTATTTACTATTACGTAATAACGTATAACGTTATATACTATTACGTAATAACGTATAACGTTATATACTATTACTATATAACGTATAACGTTATATACTATTACTATATAACGCATAACGTTATATAATATTACTATATAACGTATAACGTTATATACTATTACTATATAACGTATATCGCTATATACTATTACTATATAACGTATAACGATATATACTATTACGTATTAACGTATAACGTTATATACTATTACGTAATAGCGTATAACGTTATATAGTATTACCATATCACGCATAACGTTGTATATTATTACGTACTAACGTATAACGTTATATACTATTACTATATAACGTATAACGTTATATACTATTACTATATAACGTATAACGTTATATACTATTACTATATAACGTATAACGTTATATACTATTACTATATAACGTATAACGTTATATACTATTACTATATAACGTATAACGATATATACCATTCCGTACTATCGTATAACGTTATATACTATTACTATATAACGTATAACGTTATATACTATTACTATATAACGTATAACGTTATATACTATTACTATATAAAGTATAACGTTATATACTATTACTATATAACGTATAACGTTATATACTACTACGTAATAACGTATAACGTTATATAGTATTGCCATATCACGTATAACGTTGTATATTATTACGTACTAACGTATAACGTTATATACTATTACTATATAACGTATAACGTTATATACTATTACTATATAACGTATAACGTTGTATACTATTACTATATAACGTATAACGGTATATACTATTACGTACTATCGTATAACGTTATATACTATTACTATACAACGTATAACGATATATATTATTACGTACTAACGTATAACGTTATATACTATTACTATATAACGTATAACGTTATATACTATTACTATATAACGTATAACGTTATATACTATTACGATATAACGTATAACGTTATATACTATTACTATATAACGTATAACGTTATATACTATTACTATATAACGTATAACGTTATATACTATTACTATATAACGTATAACGATACATACTATTACTATATAACGTATAACGTTATATACTATTACGTAATAACGTATAACGTTATATAGTATTGCCATATCACGTATAACGTTGTATATTAATATGTACTAACGTATAACGTTATATACTATTACTATATAACGTATAACGTTATATACTATTACTATATAACGTATAACGTTATATACTATTACTATATAACGTATAACGATATATACTATTACGTACTATCGTATAACGTTATATACTATTACTATATAACGTATAACGATATATATTATTACGTACTAACGTATAACGTTATATACTATTACTATATAACGTATAACGTTATATACTATTACTATATAACGTATAACGTTATATACTATTACTATATAACGTATAACGTTATATACTATTACTATATAACGTATAACGATATATACTATTCCGTATTAACGTATAACGTTATATACTATTACGTAATAGCGTATAACGTTATATAGTATTACCATATCGCGTATAACGTTGTATATTATTACGTACTAACGTATAACGTTATATACTATTACTATATAACGTATAACGTTACATACTATTACTATATAACGTATAACGTTATATACTATTACTATATAACGTATAACGTTATATACTATTACTATATCACGTATAACGTTATATACTATTACTATATAACGTATAACGATATATACTATTACATATTAACGTACAACGTTATATACTATTACGTAATAGCGTATAACGTTATATACTATTACTATATAACGTATAACGTTATATACTATTACTATATAACGCATAACGTTATATAATATTACTATATAACGTATAACGTTATATACTATTACTATATAACGTATAACGTTATATACTATTACTATATAACGTATAACGTTATATACTATTACTATATAACGTATAACGTTATATACTATTACTATATAACGTATAACGATATATACTATTCCGTACTATCGTATAACGTTATATACTATTACTATATAACGTATAACGTTATATACTATTACTATATAACGTATAACGTTATATACTATTACTATATAACGTATAACGTTATATACTACTACGTAATAACGTATAACGTTATATAGTATTGCCATATCACGTATAAAGTTGTATATTATTACGTACTAACGTATAACGTTATATACTATTACTATATAACGTATAACGTTATATACTATTACGTAATAACGTATAACGTTATATACTATTACTATATAACGTATAACGTTATATACTATTACTATATAACGCATAACGTTATATAATATTACTATATAACGTATAACGTTATATACTATTACTATATAACGTATAACGTTATATACTATTACTATATAACGTATATCGCTATATACTATTACTATATAACGTATAACGATATATACTATTACGTATTAACGTATAACGTTATATACTATTACGTAATAGCGTATAACGTTATATAGTATTACCATATCACGCATAACGTTGTATATTATTACGTACTAACGTATAACGTTATATACTATTACTATATAACGTATAACGTTATATACTATTACTATATAACGTATAACGTTATATACTATTACTATATAACGTATAACGTTATATACTATTACTATATAACGTATAACGTTATATACTATTACTATATAACGTATAACGATATATACTATTCCGTACTATCGTATAACGTTATATACTATTACTATATAACGTATAACGTTATATACTATTACTATATAACGTATAACGTTATATACTATTACTATATAAAGTATAACGTTATATACTATTACTATATAACGTATAACGTTATATACTACTACGTAATAACGTATAACGTTATATAGTATTGCCATATCACGTATAAAGTTGTATATTATTACGTACTAACGTATAACGTTATATACTATTACTATATAACGTATAACGTTATATACTATTACTATATAACGTATAACGTTGTATACTATTACTATATAACGTATAACGTTATATACTATTACTATATAACGTATAACGTTATATACTATTACTATATAACGTATAACGATATATAATATTACGTATTAACGTATAACGTTATATACTATTACGTAATAGCGTATAACGTTATATAGTATTACCATTATACGTATAACGTTGTATATTATTACGTACTAACGTATAACATTATATAGTGTTGCCATATCACGTATAACGTTGTATATTATTACGTGCTAACGTATAACGTTATATACTATTACTATATAACGTATACCGTTATATACTATTACTATATAACGTATAACGTTATATACTATTACTATATAACGCATAACGTTATATAATATTACTATATAACGTATAACGTTATATACTATTACTATATAACGTATAACGTTATATACTATTACTATATAACGTATAACGTTGTATAGTATTACCATGTAACGTATAACGTTATATACTATTACGATATAACGTATAACGTTATATACTATTACTATATAACGTATACCGTTATATACTATTACTATATAACGTATAACGTTCTATACTATTACTATATAACGCATAACGTTATATAATATTACTATATAACGTATAACGTTATATACTATTACTATATAACGCATAACGTTATATAATATTACTATATAACGTATAACGTTATATGCTATTACGTAATAACGTATAACGTTATATAGTATTGCCATATCACGTATAACGTTGTATTATATTACGTACTATCGTATAACGTTATATACTATTACTATATAACGTATAACGTTATATACTATTACTACATAACGTATAACGTTATATACTATTACTATATAACGTATAACGTTATATACTATTACGATATAACGTATAACGTTATATACTATTACTATATAACGTATAACGTTATATACTATTACTATATAACGTATAACGTTATATACTATTACTATATAACGTATAACGATACATACTATTACTATATAACGTATAACGTTATATACTATTACTATATAACGTATAACGATACATACTATTACTATATAACGTATAACGTTATATACTATTACGTAATAACGTATAACGTTATATAGTATTGCCATATCACGTATAACGTTGTATATTAATACGTACTAACGTATAACGTTATATACTATTACTATATAACGTATAACGTTATATACTATTACTATATAACGTATAACGATATATACTATTACGTACTATCGTATAACGTTATATGCTATTACTATATAACGTATAACGATATATATTATTACGTACTAACGTATAACGTTATATACTATTACTATATAACGGATAACGTTATATACTATTACTATATCACGTATAACGTTATATACTATTACTATATAACGTATGACGTTATATACTATTACTATATAACGTATAACGTTATATACTATTACTATATAACGTATAACGATATATACTATTACATATTAACGTATAACGTTATATACTATTACGTAATAGCGTATAACGTTATATAGTATTATCATATCACGTATAACGTTGTATACTATTACGTAATAACGTATAACGTTATATACTATTACTATATAACGTATAACGTTATATACTATTACTATATTACGTATAACGTTATATACTATTACTATATAACGTATAACGTTATATACTATTACTATATAACGTATAACGTTATATACTATTACTATATAACGTATAACGTTATATACTATTACTATATAACGTATAACGTTATATACTATTACTATATAACGTATAACGTTATATACTATTACGTAATAACGTATAACGTTATATACTATTACTATATAACGTATAACGTTATATACTATTACTATATAACGCATAACGTTATATAACATTACTATATAACGTATAACGTTATATACTATTACTATATAACGTATAACGTTATATACTATTACTATATAACGTATATGCGCTATATACTATTACTATATAACGCATAACGATATATACTATTACGTATTAACGTATAACGTTATATACTATTACGTAATAGCGTATAACGTTATATAGTATTACCATATCACGCATAACGTTGTATATTATTACGTACTAACGTATAACGTTATATACTATTACTATATAACGTATAACGTTATATACTATTACTATATAACGTATAACGTTATATACTATTACTATATAACGTATAACGTTATATACTATTACTATATAACGTATAACGTTATATACTATTACTATATAACGTATAACGATATATACTATTCCGTACTATCGTATAACGTTATATACTATTACTATATAACGTATAACGTTATATACTATTACTATATAACGTATAACGTTATATACTATTACTATATAACGTATAACGTTATATACTACTACGTAATAACGTATAACGTTATATAGTATTGCCATATCACGTATAAAGTTGTATATTATTACGTACTAACGTATAACGTTATATACTATTACTATATAACGTATAACGTTATATACTATTACTATATAACGTATAACGTTGTATACTATTACTATATAACGTATAACGTTATATACTATTACTATATAACGTATAACGTTATATACTATTACTATATAACGTATAACGATATATAATATTACGTATTAACGTATAACGTTATATACTATTACGTAATAGCGTATAACGTTATATAGTATTACCATTATACGTATAACGTTGTATATTATTACGTACTAACGTATAACATTATATAGTGTTGCCATATCACGTATAACGTTGTATATTATTACGTGCTAACGTATAACGTTATATACTATTACTATATAACGTATACCGTTATATACTATTACTATATAACGTATAACGTTCTATACTATTACTATATAACGCATAACGTTATATAATATTACTATATAACGTATAACGTTATATACTATTACTATATAACGTATAACGTTATATACTATTACTATATAACGTATAACGTTGTATAGTATTACCATGTAACGTATAACGCTATATACTATTACGTACTAACGTATAACGTTATATACTATTACTATATAACGTATACCGTTATATACTATTACTATATAACGTATAACGTTCTATACTATTACTATATAACGCATAACGTTATATAATATTACTATATAACGTATAACGTTATATACTATTACTATATAACGCATAACGTTATATAATATTACTATATAACGTATAACGTTATATGCTATTACGTAATAACGTATAACGTTATATAGTATTGCCATATCACGTATAACGTTGTATTATATTACGTACTATCGTATAACGTTATATACTATTACTATATAACGTATAACGTTATATACTATTACTACATAACGTATAACGTTATATACTATTACTATATAACGTATAACGTTATATACTATTACTATATAACGTATAACGTTATATACTATTACTATATAACGTATAACGTTATATACTATTACGATATAACGTATAACGTTATATACTATTACTATATAACGTATAACGTTATATACTATTACTATATAACGTATAACGTTATATACTATTACTATATAACGTATAACGATACATACTATTACTATATAACGTATAACGTTATATACTATTACGTAATAACGTATAACGTTATATAGTATTGCCATATCACGTATAACGTTGTATATTAATACGTACTAACGTATAACGTTATATACTATTACTATATAACGTATAACGTTATATACTATTACTATATAACGTATAACGATATATACTATTACGTACTATCGTATAACGTTATATGCTATTACTATATAACGTATATCGCTATATACTATTACTATATAACGTATAACGTTATATACTATTACTATATAACGTATATCGCTATATACTATTACTATATAACGTATAACGATATATATTATTACGTACTAACGTATAACGTTATATACTATTACTATATAACGTATAACGTTATATACTATTACTATATAACGTATAACGTTATATACTATTACTATATAACGTATAACGTTATATACTATTACTATATAACGTATAACGGTATATACTATTCCGTATTAACGTATAACGTTATATACTATTACGTAATAGCGTATAACGTTATATAGTATTACCATATCGCGTATAACGTTGTATATTATTACGTACTAACGTATAACGTTATATACTATTACTATATAACGTATAACGTTACATACTATTACTATATAACGTATAACGTTATATACTATTACTATATAACGTATATCGTTATATACTATTACTATATAACGTATAGCGTTATATACTATTACTATATTACGTATAACGTTATATACTATTACTATATAACGTATAACGTTATATACTATTACTATATAACGTATAACGTTATATACTATTACTATATAACGTATAACGTTATATACTATTACTATATAACGTATATCGCTATATACTATTACTATATAACGTATAACGATATATACTATTACGTATTAACGTATAACGTTATATACTATTACGTAATAGCGTATAACGTTATATAGTATTACCATATCACGCATAACGTTGTATATTATTACGTACTAACGTATAACGTTATATACTATTACTATATAACGTATAACGTTATATACTATTACTATATAACGTATAACGTTATATACTATTACTATATAACGTATAACGTTATATACTATTACTATATAACGTATAACGTTATATACTATTACTATATTACGTATAACGTTATATACTATTACTATATAACGTATAACGTTATATACTATTACTATATAACGTATAACGTTATATACTATTACTATATAACGTATAACGTTATATACTATTACTATATAACGTATAACGTTATATACTATTACGTAATAACGTATAACGTTATATACTATTACGTAATAACGTATAACGTTATATACTATTACGTAATAACGTATAACGTTATATACTATTACGTAATAACGTATAACGTTATATACTATTACTATATAACGTATAACGTTATATACTATTACTATATAACGCATAACGTTATATAATATTACTATATAACGTATAACGTTATATACTATTACTATATAACGTATATCGCTATATACTATTACTATATAACGTATAACGATATATACTATTACGTATTAACGTATAACGTTATATACTATTACGTAATAGCGTATAACGTTATATAGTATTACCATATCACGCATAACGTTGTATATTATTACGTACTAACGTATAACGTTATATACTATTACTATATAACGTATAACGTTATATACTATTACTATATAACGTATAACGTTATATACTATTACTATATAACGTATAACGTTATATACTATTACTATATAACGTATAACGATATATACTATTCCGTACTATCGTATAACGTTATATACTATTACTATATAACGTATAACGTTATATACTATTACTATATAACGTATAACGTTATATACTATTACTATATAAAGTATAACGTTATATACTATTACTATATAACGTATAACGTTATATACTACTACGTAATAACGTATAACGTTATATAGTATTGCCATATCACGTATAAAGTTGTATATTATTACGTACTAACGTATAACGTTATATACTATTACTATATAACGTATAACGTTATATACTATTACTATATAACGTATAACGTTGTATACTATTACTATATAACGTATAACGTTATATACTATTACTATATAACGTATAACGTTATATACTATTACTATATAACGTATAACGATATATAATATTACGTATTAACGTATAACGTTATATACTATTACGTAATAGCGTATAACGTTATATAGTATTACCATTATACGTATAACGTTGTATATTATTACGTACTAACGTATAACATTATATAGTGTTGCCATATCACGTATAACGTTGTATATTATTACGTGCTAACGTATAACGTTATATACTATTACTATATAACGTATACCGTTATATACTATTACTATATAACGTATAACGTTCTATACTATTACTATATAACGCATAACGTTATATAATATTACTATATAACGTATAACGTTATATACTATTACTATATAACGTATAACGTTATATACTATTACTATATAACGTATAACGTTGTATAGTATTACCATGTAACGTATAACGCTATATACTATTACGTACTAACGTATAACGTTATATACTATTACTATATAACGTATACCGTTATATACTATTACTATATAACGTATAACGTTCTATACTATTACTATATAACGCATAACGTTATATAATATTACTATATAACGTATAACGTTATATACTATTACTATATAACGCATAACGTTATATAATATTACTATATAACGTATAACGTTATATGCTATTACGTAATAACGTATAACGTTATATAGTATTGCCACATCACGTATAACGTTGTATTATATTACGTACTATCGTATAACGTTATATACTATTACTATATAACGTATAACGTTATATACTATTACTATATAACGTATAACGTTATATACTATTACTACATAACGTATAACGTTATATACTATTACTATATAACGTATAACGTTATATACTATTACTATATAACGTATAACGTTATATACTATTACGATATAACGTATAACGTTATATACTATTACTATATAACGTATAACGTTATATACTATTACTATATAACGTATAACGTTATATACTATTACTATATAACGTATAACGATACATACTATTACTATATAACGTATAACGTTATATACTATTACGTAATAACGTATAACGTTATATAGTATTGCCATATCACGTATAACGTTGTATATTAATACGTACTAACGTATAACGTTATATACTATTACTATATAACGTATAACGTTATATACTATTACTATATAACGTATAACGATATATACTATTACGTACTATCGTATAACGTTATATGCTATTACTATATAACGTATATCGCTATATACTATTACTATATAACGTATAACGTTATATACTATTACTATATAACGTATATCGCTATATACTATTACTATATAACGTATAACGATATATATTATTACGTACTAACGTATAACGTTATATACTATTACTATATAACGTATAACGTTATATACTATTACTATATAACGTATAACGTTATATACTATTACTATATAACGTATAACGTTATATACTATTACTATATAACGTATAACGGTATATACTATTCCGTATTAACGTATAACGTTATATACTATTACGTAATAGCGTATAACGTTATATAGTATTACCATATCGCGTATAACGTTGTATATTATTACGTACTAACGTATAACGTTATATACTATTACTATATAACGTATAACGTTACATACTATTACTATATAACGTATAACGTTATATACTATTACTATATAACGTATATCGTTATATACTATTACTATATAACGTATAGCGTTATATACTATTACTATATAACGTATAACGTTATATACTATTACTATATAACGTATAACGTTATATACTATTACTATATAACGTATAACGATATATACTATTACATATTAACGTATAACGTTATATACTATTACGTAATAGCGTATAACGTTATATAGTATTATCATATCACGTATAACGTTGTATACTATTACGTAATAACGTATAACGTTATATACTATTACTATATAACGTATAACGTTATATACTATTACTATATTACGTATAACGTTATATACTATTACTATATAACGTATAACGTTATATACTATTACTATATAACGTATAACGTTATATACTATTACTATATAACGTATAACGTTATATACTATTACTATATAACGTATAACGTTATATACTATTACTATATAACGTATAACGTTATATACTATTACTATATAACGTATATCGCTATATACTATTACTATATAACGTATAACGATATATACTATTACGTATTAACGTATAACGTAATATACTATTACGTAATAGCGTATAACGTTATATAGTATTACCATATCACGCATAACGTTGTATATTATTACGTACTAACGTATAACGTTATATACTATTACTATATAACGTATAACGTTATATACTATTACTATATAACGTATAACGTTATATACTATTACTATATAACGTATAACGTTATATACTATTACTATATAACGTATAACGTTATATACTATTACTATATAACGTATAACGATATATACTATTCCGTACTATCGTATAACGTTATATACTATTACTATATAACGTATAACGTTATATACTATTACTATATAACGTATAACGTTATATACTATTACTATATAAAGTATAACGTTATATACTATTACTATATAACGTATAACGTTATATACTACTACGTAATAACGTATAACGTTATATACTATTACTATATAACGTATAACGTTATATACTACTACGTAATAACGTATAACGTTATATAGTATTGCCATATCACGTATAACGTTGTATATTATTACGTACTAACGTATAACGTTATATACTATTACTATATAACGTATAACGTTATATACTATTACTATATAACGTATAACGTTGTATACTATTACTATATAACGTATAACGATATATACTATTACGTACTATCGTATAACGTTATATACTATTACTATACAACGTATAACGATATATATTATTACGTACTAACGTATAACGTTATATACTATTACTATATAACGTATAACGTTATATACTATTACTATATAACGTATAACGTTATATACTATTACGATATAACGTATAACGTTATATACTATTACTATATAACGTATAACGTTATATACTATTACTATATAACGTATAACGTTATATACTATTACTATATAACGTATAACGATACATACTATTACTATATAACGTATAACGTTATATACTATTACGTAATAACGTATAACGTTATATAGTATTGCCATATCACGTATAACGTTGTATATTAATATGTACTAACGTATAACGTTATATACTATTACTATATAACGTATAACGTTATATACTATTACTATATAACGTATAACGATATATACTATTACGTACTATCGTATAACGTTATATACTATTACTATATAACGTATAACGATATATATTATTACGTACTAACGTATAACGTTATATACTATTACTATATAACGTATAACGTTATATACTATTACTATATAACGTATAACGTTATATACTATTACTATATAACGTATAACGTTATATACTATTACTATATAACGTATAACGATATATACTATTCCGTATTAACGTATAACGTTATATACTATTACGTAATAGCGTATAACGTTATATAGTATTACCATATCGCGTATAACGTTGTATATTATTACGTACTAACGTATAACGTTATATACTATTACTATATAACGTATAACGTTACATACTATTACTATATAACGTATAACGTTATATACTAATACTATATAACGTATAACGTTATATACTATTACTATATCACGTATAACGTTATATACTATTACTATATAACGTATAACGTTATATACTATTACTATATAACGTATAACGTTATATACTATTACTATATAACGTATAACGATATATACTATTACATATTAACGTACAACGTTATATACTATTACGTAATAGCGTATAACGTTATATAGTATTATCATATCACGTATAACGTTGTATACTATTACGTAATAACGTATAACGTTATATACTATTACTATATAACGTATAACGTTATATACTATTACTATATTACGTATAACGTTATATACTATTACTATATAACGTATAACGTTATATACTATTACTATATAACGTATAACGTTATATACTATTACTATATAACGTATAACGTTATATACTATTACTATATAACGTATAACGTTATATACTATTACTATATAACGTATAACGTTATATACTATTACGTAATAACGTATAACGTTATATACTATTACTATATAACGTATAACGTTATATACTATTACTATATAACGCATAACGTTATATAATATTACTATATAACGTATAACGTTATATACTATTACTATATAACGTATAACGTTATATACTATTACTATATAACGTATATCGCTATATACTATTACTATATAACGTATAACGATATATACTATTACGTATTAACGTATAACGTTATATACTATTACGTAATAGCGTATAACGTTATATAGTATTACCATATCACGCATAACGTTGTATATTATTACGTACTAACGTATAACGTTATATACTATTACTATATAACGTATAACGTTATATACTATTACTATATAACGTATAACGTTATATACTATTACTATATAACGTATAACGTTATATACTATTACTATATAACGTATAACGTTATATACTATTACTATATAACGTATAACGATATATACTATTCCGTACTATCGTATAACGTTATATACTATTACTATATAACGTATAACGTTATATACTATTACTATATAACGTATAACGTTATATACTATTACTATATAAAGTATAACGTTATATACTATTACTATATAACGTATAACGTTATATACTACTACGTAATAACGTATAACGTTATATAGTATTGCCATATCACGTATAAAGTTGTATATTATTACGTACTAACGTATAACGTTATATAGTAATAGTATATAACGTATAACGTTATATACTATTACTATATAACGTATAACGTTGTATACTATTACTATATAACGTATAACGTTATATACTATTACTATATAACGTATAACGTTATATACTATTACTATATAACGTATAACGATATATAATATTACGTATTAACGTATAACGTTATATACTATTACGTAATAGCGTATAACGTTATATAGTATTACCATTATACGTATAACGTTGTATATTATTACGTACTAACGTATAACATTATATAGTGTTGCCATATCACGTATAACGTTGTATATTATTACGTGCTAACGTATAACGTTATATACTATTACTATATAACGTATACCGTTATATACTATTACTATATAACGTATAACGTTCTATACTATTACTATATAACGCATAACGTTATATAATATTACTATATAACGTATAACGTTATATACTATTACTATATAACGTATAACGTTATATACTATTACTATATAACGTATAACGTTGTATAGTATTACCATGTAACGTATAACGCTATATACTATTACGTACTAACGTATAACGTTATATACTATTACTATATAACGTATACCGTTATATACTATTACTATATAACGTATAACGTTCTATACTATTACTATATAACGCATAACGTTATATAATATTACTATATAACGTATAACGTTATATACTATTACTATATAACGCATAACGTTATATAATATTACTATATAACGTATAACGTTATATGCTATTACGTAATAACGTATAACGTTATATAGTATTGCCATATCACGTATAACGTTGTATTATATTACGTACTATCGTATAACGTTATATACTATTACTATATAACGTATAACGTTATATACTATTACTACATAACGTATAACGTTATATACTATTACTATATAACGTATAACGTTATATACTATTACTATATAACGTATAACGTTATATACTATTACTATATAACGTATAACGTTATATACTATTACGATATAACGTATAACGTTATATACTATTACTATATAACGTATAACGTTATATACTATTACTATATAACGTATAACGTTATATACTATTACTATATAACGTATAACGTTATATACTATTACTATATAACGTATATCGCTATATACTATTACTATATAACGTATAACGATATATACTATTACGTATTAACGTATAACGTTATATACTATTACGTAATAGCGTATAACGTTATATAGTATTACCATATCACGCATAACGTTGTATATTATTACGTACTAACGTATAACGTTATATACTATTACTATATAACGTATAACGTTATATACTATTACTATATAACGTATAACGTTATATACTATTACTATATAACGTATAACGTTATATACTATTACTATATAACGTATAACGTTATATACTATTACTATATAACGTATAACGATATATACTATTCCGTACTATCGTATAACGTTATATACTATTACTATATAACGTATAACGTTATATACTATTACTATATAACGTATAACGTTATATACTATTACTATATAAAGTATAACGTTATATACTATTACTATATAACGTATAACGTTATATACTACTACGTAATAACGTATAACGTTATATAGTATTGCCATATCACGTATAAAGTTGTATATTATTACGTACTAACGTATAACGTTATATACTATTACTATATAACGTATAACGTTATATACTATTACTATATAACGTATAACGTTGTATACTATTACTATATAACGTATAACGTTATATACTATTACTATATAACGTATAACGTTATATACTATTACTATATAACGTATAACGATATATAATATTACGTATTAACGTATAACGTTATATACTATTACGTAATAGCGTATAACGTTATATAGTATTACCATTATACGTATAACGTTGTATATTATTACGTACTAACGTATAACATTATATAGTGTTGCCATATCACGTATAACGTTGTATATTATTACGTGCTAACGTATAACGTTATATACTATTACTATATAACGTATACCGTTATATACTATTACTATATAACTTATAACGTTCTATACTATTACTATATAACGCATAACGTTATATAATATTACTATATAACGTATAACGTTATATACTATTACTATATAACGTATAACGATATATAATATTACGTATTAACGTATAACGTTATATACTATTACGTAATAGCGTATAACGTTATATAGTATTACCATTATACGTATAACGTTGTATATTATTACGTACTAACGTATAACATTATATAGTGTTGCCATATCACGTATAACGTTGTATATTATTACGTGCTAACGTATAACGTTATATACTATTACTATATAACGTATACCGTTATATACTATTACTATATAACGTATAACGTTATATACTATTACGATATAACGTATAACGTTATATACTATTACTATATAACGTATAACGTTATATACTATTACTATATAACGTATAACGTTATATACTATTACTATATAACGTATAACGTTATATACTATTACTATATAACGTATAACGTTATATACTATTACTATATAACGTATAACGTTATATACTATTACTATATAACGTATAACGTTATATACTATTACTATATAACGTATAACGTTATATACTATTACTATATAACGTATAACGTTATATACTACTACTATATAACGTATAACGTTATATACTATTACTATATAACGTATAACGTTATATACTATTACTATATAACGCATAACGTTATATAATATTACTATATAACGTATAACGTTATATACTATTACTATATAACGTATAACGTTATATACTATTACTATATAACGTATATCGCTATATACTATTACTATATAACGTATAACGATATATACTATTACGTATTAACGTATAACGTTATATACTATTACGTAATAGCGTATAACGTTATATAGTATTACCATATCACGCATAACGTTGTATATTATTACGTACTAACGTATAACGTTATATACTATTACTATATAACGTATAACGTTATATACTATTACTATATAACGTATAACGTTATATACTATTACTATATAACGTATAACGTTATATACTATTACTATATAACGTATAACGTTATATACTATTACTATATAACGTATAACGATATATACTATTCCGTACTATCGTATAACGTTATATACTATTACTATATAACGCATAACGTTATATACTATTACTATATAACGTATAACGTTATATACTATTACTATATAAAGTATAACGTTATATACTATTACTATATAACGTATAACGTTATATACTACTACGTAATAACGTATAACGTTATATAGTATTGCCATATCACGTATAAAGTTGTATATTATTACGTACTAACGTATAACGTTATATACTATTACTATATAACGTATAACGTTATATACTATTACTATATAACGTATAACGTTGTATACTATTACTATATAACGTATAACGTTATATACTATTACTATATAACGTATAACGTTATATACTATTACTATATAACGTATAACGATATATAATATTACGTATTAACGTATAACGTTATATACTATTACGTAATAGCGTATAACGTTATATAGTATTACCATTATACGTATAACGTTGTATATTATTACGTACTAACGTATAACATTATATAGTGTTGCCATATCACGTATAACGTTGTATATTATTACGTGCTAACGTATAACGTTATATACTATTACTATATAACGTATACCGTTATATACTATTACTATATAACGTATAACGTTCTATACTATTACTATATAACGCATAACGTTATATAATATTACTATATAACGTATAACGTTATATACTATTACTATATAACGTATAACGTTATATACTATTACTATATAACGTATAACGTTGTATAGTATTACCATGTAACGTATAACGCTATATACTATTACGTACTAACGTATAACGTTATATACTATTACTATATAACGTATACCGTTATATACTATTACTATATAACGTATAACGTTCTATACTATTACTATATAACGCATAACGTTATATAATATTACTATATAACGTATAACGTTATATACTATTACTATATAACGCATAACGTTATATAATATTACTATATAACGTATAACGTTATATGCTATTACGTAATAACGTATAACGTTATATAGTATTGCCATATCACGTATAACGTTGTATTATATTACGTACTATCGTATAACGTTATATACTATTACTATATAACGTATAACGTTATATACTATTACTACATAACGTATAACGTTATATACTATTACTATATAACGTATAACGTTATATACTATTACTATATAACGTATAACGTTATATACTATTACTATATAACGTATAACGTTATATACTATTACGATATAACGTATAACGTTATATACTATTACTATATAACGTATAACGTTATATACTATTACTATATAACGTATAACGTTATATACTATTACTATATAACGTATAACGATACATACTATTACTATATAACGTATAACGTTATATACTATTACGTAATAACGTATAACGTTATATAGTATTGCCATATCACGTATAACGTTGTATATTAATACGTACTAACGTATAACGTTATATACTATTACTATATAACGTATAACGTTATATACTATTACTATATAACGTATAACGTTATATACTATTACTATATAACGTATAACGATATATACTATTACGTACTATCGTATAACGTTATATGCTATTACTATATAACGTATAACGATATATATTATTACGTACTAACGTATAACGTTATATACTATTACTATATAACGTATAACGTTATATACTATTACTATATCACGTATAACGTTATATACTATTACTATATAACGTATGACGTTATATACTATTACTATATAACGTATAACGTTATATACTATTACTATATAACGTATAACGATATATACTATTACATATTAACGTATAACGTTATATACTATTACGTAATAGCGTATAACGTTATATAGTATTATCATATCACGTATAACGTTGTATACTATTACGTAATAACGTATAACGTTATATACTATTACTATATAACGTATAACGTTATATACTATTACTATATAACGTATAACGTTATATACTATTACTATATAACGTATAACGTTATATACTATTACTATATAACGTATAACGTTATATACTATTACTATATTACGTATAACGTTATATACTATTACTATATAACGTATAACGTTATATACTATTACTATATAACGTATAACGTTATATACTATTACTATATAACGTATAACGTTATATACTATTACTATATAACGTATAACGTTATATACTATTACGTAATAACGTATAACGTTATATAGTATTGCCATATCACGTATAACGTTGTATTATATTACGTACTATCGTATAACGTTATATACTATTACTATATAACGTATAACGTTATATACTATTACTACATAACGTATAACGTTATATACTATTACTATATAACGTATAACGTTATATACTATTACTATATAACGTATAACGTTATATACTATTACTATATAACGTATAACGTTATATACTATTACGATATAACGTATAACGTTATATACTATTACTATATAACGTATAACGTTATATACTATTACTATATAACGTATAACGTTATATACTATTACTATATAACGTATAACGTTATATACTATTACTATATAACGTATAACGTTATATACTATTACTATATAACGTATAACGTTATATACTATTACTATATAACGTATAACGTTATATACTATTACTATATAACGTATAACGTTATATACTATTACGTAATAACGTATAACGTTATATACTATTACTATATAACGTATAACGTTATATACTATTACTATATAACGCATAACGTTATATAATATTACTATATAACGTATAACGTTATATACTATTACTATATAACGTATAACGTTATATACTATTACTATATAACGTATATCGCTATATACTATTACTATATAACGTATAACGATATATACTATTACGTATTAACGTATAACGTTATATACTATTACGTAATAGCGTATAACGTTATATAGTATTACCATATCACGCATAACGTTGTATATTATTACGTACTAACGTATAACGTTATATACTATTACTATATAACGTATAACGTTATATACTATTACTATATAACGTATAACGTTATATACTATTACTATATAACGTATAACGTTATATACTATTACTATATAACGTATAACGTTATATACTATTACTATATAACGTATAACGATATATACTATTCCGTACTATCGTATAACGTTATATACTATTACTATATAACGTATAACGTTATATACTATTACTATATAACGTATAACGTTATATACTATTACTATATAAAGTATAACGTTATATACTATTACTATATAACGTATAACGTTATATACTACTACGTAATAACGTATAACGTTATATAGTATTGCCATATCACGTATAAAGTTGTATATTATTACGTACTAACGTATAACGTTATATACTATTACTATATAACGTATAACGTTATATACTATTACTATATAACGTATAACGTTGTATACTATTACTATATAACGTATAACGTTATATACTATTACTATATAACGTATAACGTTATATACTATTACTATATAACGTATAACGATATATAATATTACGTATTAACGTATAACGTTATATACTATTACGTAATAGCGTATAACGTTATATAGTATTACCATTATACGTATAACGTTGTATATTATTACGTACTAACGTATAACATTATATAGTGTTGCCATATCACGTATAACGTTGTATATTATTACGTGCTAACGTATAACGTTATATACTATTACTATATAACGTATACCGTTATATACTATTACTATATAACGTATAACGTTCTATACTATTACTATATAACGCATAACGTTATATAATATTACTATATAACGTATAACGTTATATACTATTACTATATAACGTATAACGTTATATACTATTACTATATAACGTATAACGTTGTATAGTATTACCATGTAACGTATAACGCTATATACTATTACGTACTAACGTATAACGTTATATACTATTACTATATAACGTATACCGTTATATACTATTATTATATAACGTATAACGTTCTATACTATTACTATATAACGCATAACGTTATATAATATTACTATATAACGTATAACGTTATATACTATTACTATATAACGCATAACGTTATATAATATTACTATATAACGTATAACGTTATATGCTATTACGTAATAACGTATAACGTTATATAGTATTGCCATATCACGTATAACGTTGTATTATATTACGTACTATCGTATAACGTTATATACTATTACTATATAACGTATAACGTTATATACTATTACTACATAACGTATAACGTTATATACTATTACTATATAACGTATAACGTTATATACTATTACTATATAACGTATAACGTTATATACTATTACTATATAACGTATAACGTTATATACTATTACGATATAACGTATAACGTTATATACTATTACTATATAACGTATAACGTTATATACTATTACTATATAACGTATAACGTTATATACTATTACTATATAACGTATAACGATACATACTATTACTATATAACGTATAACGTTATATACTATTACGTAATAACGTATAACGTTATATAGTATTGCCATATCACGTATAACGTTGTATATTAATACGTACTAACGTATAACGTTATATACTATTACTATATAACGTATAACGTTATATACTATTACTATATAACGTATAACGATATATACTATTACGTACTATCGTATAACGTTATATGCTATTACTATATAACGTATAACGATATATATTATTACGTACTAACGTATAACGTTATATACTATTACTATATAACGTATAACGTTATATACTATTACTATATCACGTATAACGTTATATACTATTACTATATAACGTATGACGTTATATACTATTACTATATAACGTATAACGTTATATACTATTACTATATAACGTATAACGATATATACTATTACATATTAACGTATAACGTTATATACTATTACGTAATAGCGTATAACGTTATATAGTATTATCATATCACGTATAACGTTGTATACTATTACGTAATAACGTATAACGTTATATACTATTACTATATAACGTATAACGTTATATACTATTACTATATAACGTATAACGTTATATACTATTACTATATAACGTATAACGTTATATACTATTACTATATAACGTATAACGTTATATACTATTACTATATTACGTATAACGTTATATACTATTACTATATAACGTATAACGTTATATACTATTACTATATAACGTATAACGTTATATACTATTACTATATAACGTATAACGTTATATACTATTACTATATAACGTATAACGTTATATACTATTACGTAATAACGTATAACGTTATATACTATTACGTAATAACGTATAACGTTATATACTATTACGTAATAACGTATAACGTTATATACTATTACGTAATAACGTATAACGTTATATACTATTACTATATAACGTATAACGTTATATACTATTACTATATAACGCATAACGTTATATAATATTACTATATAACGTATAACGTTATATACTATTACTATATAACGTATATCGCTATATACTATTACTATATAACGTATAACGATATATACTATTACGTATTAACGTATAACGTTATATACTATTACGTAATAGCGTATAACGTTATATAGTATTACCATATCACGCATAACGTTGTATATTATTACGTACTAACGTATAACGTTATATACTATTACTATATAACGTATAACGTTATATACTATTACTATATAACGTATAACGTTATATACTATTACTATATAACGTATAACGTTATATACTATTACTATATAACGTATAACGATATATACTATTCCGTACTATCGTATAACGTTATATACTATTACTATATAACGTATAACGTTATATACTATTACTATATAACGTATAACGTTATATACTATTACTATATAAAGTATAACGTTATATACTATTACTATATAACGTATAACGTTATATACTATTACGTAATAACGTATAACGTTATATAGTATTGCCATATCACGTATAACGTTGTATATTATTACGTACTAACGTATAACGTTATATACTATTACTATATAACGTATAACGTTATATACTATTACTATATAACGTATAACGTTGTATACTATTACTATATAACGTATAACGATATATACTATTACGTACTATCGTATAACGTTATATACTATTACTATACAACGTATAACGATATATATTATTACGTACTAACGTATAACGTTATATACTATTACTATATAACGTATAACGTTATATACTATTACTATATAACGTATAACGTTATATACTATTACGATATAACGTATAACGTTATATACTATTACTATATAACGTATAACGTTATATACTATTACTATATAACGTATAACGTTATATACTATTACTATATAACGTATAACGATACATACTATTACTATATAACGTATAACGTTATATACTATTACGTAATAACGTATAACGTTATATAGTATTGCCATATCACGTATAACGTTGTATATTAATATGTACTAACGTATAACGTTATATACTATTACTATATAACGTATAACGTTATATACTATTACTATATAACGTATAACGATATATACTATTACGTACTATCGTATAACGTTATATACTATTACTATATAACGTATAACGATATATATTATTACGTACTAACGTATAACGTTATATACTATTACTATATAACGTATAACGTTATATACTATTACTATATAACGTATAACGTTATATACTATTACTATATAACGTATAACGTTATATACTATTACTATATAACGTATAACGATATATACTATTCCGTATTAACGTATAACGTTATATACTATTACGTAATAGCGTATAACGTTATATAGTATTACCATATCGCGTATAACGTTGTATATTATTACGTACTAACGTATAACGTTATATACTATTACTATATAACGTATAACGTTACATACTATTACTATATAACGTATAACGTTATATACTATTACTATATAACGTATAACGTTATATACTATTACTATATCACGTATAACGTTATATACTATTACTATATAACGTATAACGTTATATACTATTACTATATAACGTATAACGTTATATACTATTACTATATAACGTATAACGATATATACTATTACATATTAACGTACAACGTTATATACTATTACGTAATAGCGTATAACGTTATATAGTATTATCATATCACGTATAACGTTGTATACTATTACGTAATAACGTATAACGTTATATACTATTACTATATAACGTATAACGTTATATACTATTACTATATTACGTATAACGTTATATACTATTACTATATAACGTATAACGTTATATACTATTACTATATAACGTATAACGTTATATACTATTACTATATAACGTATAACGTTATATACTATTACTATATAACGTATAACGTTATATACTATTACTATATAACGTATAACGTTATATACTATTACGTAATAACGTATAACGTTATATACTATTACTATATAACGTATAACGTTATATACTATTACTATATAACGCATAACGTTATATAATATTACTATATAACGTATAACGTTATATACTATTACTATATAACGTATAACGTTATATACTATTACTATATAACGTATATCGCTATATACTATTACTATATAACGTATAACGATATATACTATTACGTATTAACGTATAACGTTATATACTATTACGTAATAGCGTATAACGTTATATAGTATTACCATATCACGCATAACGTTGTATATTATTACGTACTAACGTATAACGTTATATACTATTACTATATAACGTATAACGTTATATACTATTACTATATAACGTATAACGTTATATACTATTACTATATAACGTATAACGTTATATACTATTACTATATAACGTATAACGTTATATACTATTACTATATAACGTATAACGATATATACTATTCCGTACTATCGTATAACGTTATATACTATTACTATATAACGTATAACGTTATATACTATTACTATATAACGTATAACGTTATATACTATTACTATATAAAGTATAACGTTATATACTATTACTATATAACGTATAACGTTATATACTACTACGTAATAACGTATAACGTTATATAGTATTGCCATATCACGTATAAAGTTGTATATTATTACGTACTAACGTATAACGTTATATACTATTACTATATAACGTATAACGTTATATACTATTACTATATAACGTATAACGTTGTATACTATTACTATATAACGTATAACGTTATATACTATTACTATATAACGTATAACGTTATATACTATTACTATATAACGTATAACGATATATAATATTACGTATTAACGTATAACGTTATATACTATTACGTAATAGCGTATAACGTTATATAGTATTACCATTATACGTATAACGTTGTATATTATTACGTACTAACGTATAACATTTTATAGTGTTGCCATATCACGTATAACGTTGTATATTATTACGTGCTAACGTATAACGTTATATACTATTACTATATAACGTATACCGTTATATACTATTACTATATAACGTATAACGTTCTATACTATTACTATATAACGCATAACGTTATATAATATTACTATATAACGTATAACGTTATATACTATTACTATATAACGTATAACGTTATATACTATTACTATATAACGTATAACGTTGTATAGTATTACCATGTAACGTATAACGCTATATACTATTACGTACTAACGTATAACGTTATATACTATTACTATATAACGTATACCGTTATATACTATTACTATATAACGTATAACGTTCTATACTATTACTATATAACGCATAACGTTATATAATATTACTATATAACGTATAACGTTATATACTATTACTATATAACGCATAACGTTATATAATATTACTATATAACGTATAACGTTATATGCTATTACGTAATAACGTATAACGTTATATAGTATTGCCACATCACGTATAACGTTGTATTATATTACGTACTATCGTATAACGTTATATACTATTACTATATAACGTATAACGTTATATACTATTACTACATAACGTATAACGTTATATACTATTACTATATAACGTATAACGTTATATACTATTACTATATAACGTATAACGTTATATACTATTACTATATAACGTATAACGTTATATACTATTACGATATAACGTATAACGTTATATACTATTACTATATAACGTATAACGTTATATACTATTACTATATAACGTATAACGTTATATACTATTACTATATAACGTATAACGATACATACTATTACTATATAACGTATAACGTTATATACTATTACGTAATAACGTATAACGTTATATAGTATTGCCATATCACGTATAACGTTGTATATTAATACGTACTAACGTATAACGTTATATACTATTACTATATAACGTATAACGTTATATACTATTACTATATAACGTATAACGATATATACTATTACGTACTATCGTATAACGTTATATGCTATTACTATATAACGTATAACGATATATATTATTACGTACTAACGTATAACGTTATATACTATTACTATATAACGTATAACGTTATATACTATTACTATATCACGTATAACGTTATATACTATTACTATATAACGTATGACGTTATATACTATTACTATATAACGTATAACGTTATATACTATTACTATATAACGTATAACGATATATACTATTACATATTAACGTATAACGTTATATACTATTACGTAATAGCGTATAACGTTATATAGTATTATCATATCACGTATAACGTTGTATACTATTACGTAATAACGTATAACGTTATATACTATTACTATATAACGTATAACGTTATATACTATTACTATATTACGTATAACGTTATATACTATTACTATATAACGTATAACGTTATATACTATTACTATATAACGTATAACGTTATATACTATTACTATATAACGTATAACGTTATATACTATTACTATATAACGTATAACGTTATATACTATTACTATGTAACGTATAACGTTATATACTATTACTATATAACGTATAACGATATATACTATTACGTACTATCGTATAACGTTATATGCTATTACTATATAACGTATAACGATATATATTATTACGTACTAACGTATAACGTTATATACTATTACTATATAACGTATAACGTTATATACTATTACTATATCACGTATAACGTTATATACTATTACTATATAACGTATGACGTTATATACTATTACTATATAACGTATAACGTTATATACTATTACTATATAACGTATAACGATATATACTATTACATATTAACGTATAACGTTATATACTATTACGTAATAGCGTATAACGTTATATAGTATTATCATATCACGTATAACGTTGTATACTATTACGTAATAACGTATAACGTTATATACTATTACTATATAACGTATAACGTTATATACTATTACTATATTACGTATAACGTTATATACTATTACTATATAACGTATAACGTTATATACTATTACTATATAACGTATAACGTTATATACTATTACTATATAACGTATAACGTTATATACTATTACTATATAACGTATAACGTTATATACTATTACTATATAACGTATAACGTTATATACTATTACGTAATAACGTATAACGTTATATACTATTACTATATAACGTATAACGTTATATACTATTACTATATAACGCATAACGTTATATACTATTACTATATAACGTATAACGTTATATACTATTACTATATAACGTATAACGATATATACTATTCCGTACTATCGTATAACGTTATATACTATTACTATATAACGTATAACGTTATATACTATTACTATATAACGTATAACGTTATATACTATTACTATATAAAGTATAACGTTATATACTATTACTATATAACGTATAACGTTATATACTACTACGTAATAACGTATAACGTTATATAGTATTGCCATATCACGTATAAAGTTGTATATTATTACGTACTAACGTATAACGTTATATACTATTACTATATAACGTATAACGTTATATACTATTACTATATAACGTATAACGTTGTATACTATTACTATATAACGTATAACGTTATATACTATTACTATATAACGTATAACGTTATATACTATTACTATATAACGTATAACGATATATAATATTACGTATTAACGTATAACGTTATATACTATTACGTAATAGCGTATAACGTTATATAGTATTACCATTATACGTATAACGTTGTATATTATTACGTACTAACGTATAACATTATATAGTGTTGCCATATCACGTATAACGTTGTATATTATTACGTGCTAACGTATAACGTTATATACTATTACTATATAACGTATTCCGTTATATACTATTACTATATAACGTATAACGTTCTATACTATTACTATATAACGCATAACGTTATATAATATTACTATATAACGTATAACGTTATATACTATTACTATATAACGTATAACGTTATATACTATTACTATATAACGTATAACGTTGTATAGTATTACCATGTAACGTATAACGCTATATACTATTACGTACTAACGTATAACGTTATATACTATTACTATATAACGTATACCGTTATATACTATTACTATATAACGTATAACGTTCTATACTATTACTATATAACGCATAACGTTATATAATATTACTATATAACGTATAACGTTATATACTATTACTATATAACGCATAACGTTATATAATATTACTATATAACGTATAACGTTATATGCTATTACGTAATAACGTATAACGTTATATAGTATTGCCATATCACGTATAACGTTGTATTATATTACGTACTATCGTATAACGTTATATACTATTACTATATAACGTATAACGTTATATACTATTACTACATAACGTATAACGTTATATACTATTACTATATAACGTATAACGTTATATACTATTACTATATAACGTATAACGTTATATACTGTTACTATATAACGTATAACGTTATATACTATTACGATATAACGTATAACGTTATATACTATTACTATATAACGTATAACGTTATATACTATTACTATATAACGTATAACGTTATATACTATTACTATATAACGTATAACGATACATACTATTACTATATAACGTATAACGTTATATACTATTACGTAATAACGTATAACGTTATATAGTATTGCCATATCACGTATAACGTTGTATATTAATACGTACTAACGTATAACGTTATATACTATTACTATATAACGTATAACGTTATATACTATTACTATATAACGTATAGCGATATATACTATTACGTACTATCGTATAACGTTATATGCTATTACTATATAACGTATAACGATATATATTATTACGTACTAACGTATAACGTTATATACTATTACTATATAACGTATAACGTTATATACTATTACTATATAACGTATAACGTTATATACTATTACTATATAACGTATAACGTTATATACTATTACTATATAACGTATAACGGTATATACTATTCCGTATTAACGTATAACGTTATATACTATTACGTAATAGCGTATAACGTTATATAGTCTTACCATATCGCGTATAACGTTGTATATTATTACGTACTAACGTATAACGTTATATACTATTACTATATAACGTATAACGTTACATACTATTACTATATAACGTATAACTTTATATACTATTACTATATAACGTATATCGTTATATACTATTACTATATAACGTATAGCGTTATATACTATTACTATATAACGTATAACGTTATATACTATTACTATATAACGTATAACGTTATATACTATTACTATATAACGTATAACGATATATACTATTACATATTAACGTATAACGTTATATACTATTACGTAATAGCGTATAACGTTATATAGTATTATCATATCACGTATAACGTTGTATACTATTACGTAATAACGTATAACGTTATATACTATTACTATAGAACGTATAACGTTATATACTATTACTATATTACGTATAACGTTATATACTATTACCATGTAACGTATAACGCTATATACTATTACGTACTAACGTATAACGTTATATACTATTACTATATAACGTATAACGTTATATACTATTACTATATAACGTATAACGTTATATACTATTACTATATAACGTATATCGCTATATACTATTACTATATAACGTATAACGATATATACTATTACGTATTAACGTATAACGTTATATACTATTACGTAATAGCGTATAACGTTATATAGTATTACCATATCACGCATAACGTTGTATATTATTACGTACTAACGTATAACGTTATATACTATTACTATATAACGTATAACGTTATATACTATTACTATATAACGTATAACGTTATATACTATTACTATATAACGTATAACGTTATATACTATTACTATATAACGTATATCGCTATATACTATTACTATATAACGTATAACGATATATACTATTACGTATTAACGTATAACGTTATATACTATTACGTAATAGCGTATAACGTTATATAGTATTACCATATCACGCATAACGTTGTATATTATTACGTACTAACGTATAACGTTATATACTATTACTATATAACGTATAACGTTATATACTATTACTATATAACGTATAACGTTATATACTATTACTATATAACGTATAACGTTATATACTATTACTATATAACGTATAACGTTATATACTATTACTATATTACGTATAACGTTATATACTATTACTATATAACGTATAACGTTATATACTATTACTATATAACGTATAACGTTATATACTATTACTATATAACGTATAACGTTATATACTATTACTATATAACGTATAACGTTATATACTATTACGTAATAACGTATAACGTTATATACTATTACGTAATAACGTATAACGTTATATACTATTACGTAATAACGTATAACGTTATATACTATTACGTAATAACGTATAACGTTATATACTATTACTATATAACGTATAACGTTATATACTATTACTATATAACGCATAACGTTATATAATATTACTATATAACGTATAACGTTATATACTATTACTATATAACGTATATCGCTATATACTATTACTATATAACGTATAACGATATATACTATTACGTATTAACGTATAACGTTATATACTATTACGTAATAGCGTATAACGTTATATAGTATTACCATATCACGCATAACGTTGTATATTATTACGTACTAACGTATAACGTTATATACTATTACTATATAACGTATAACGTTATATACTATTACTATATAACGTATAACGTTATATACTATTACTATATAACGTATAACGTTATATACTATTACTATATAACGTATAACGTTATATACTATTACTATATAACGTATAACGATATATACTATTCCGTACTATCGTATAACGTTATATACTATTACTATATAACGTATAACGTTATATACTATTACTATATAACGTATAACGTTATATACTATTACTATATAAAGTATAACGTTATATACTATTACTATATAACGTATAACGTTATATACTACTACGTAATAACGTATAACGTTATATAGTATTGCCATATCACGTATAACGTTGTATATTATTACGTACTAACGTATAACGTTATATACTATTACTATATAACGTATAACGTTATATACTATTACTATATAACGTATAACGTTGTATACTATTACTATATAACGTATAACGATATATACTATTACGTACTATCGTATAACGTTATATACTATTACTATACAACGTATAACGATATATATTATTACGTACTAACGTATAACGTTATATACTATTACTATATAACGTATAACGTTATATACTATTACTATATAACGTATAACGTTATATACTATTACTACATAACGTATAACGTTATATACTATTACTATATAACGTATAACGTTATATACTATTACTATATAACGTATAACGATATATACTATTACGTACTATCGTATAACGTTATATGCTATTACTATATAACGTATAACGATATATATTATTACGTACTAACGTATAACGTTATATACTATTACTATATAACGTATAACGTTATATACTATTACTATATCACGTATAACGTTATATACTATTACTATATAACGTATGACGTTATATACTATTACTATATAACGTATAACGTTATATACTATTACTATATAACGTATAACGATATATACTATTACATATTAACGTATAACGTTGTATACTATTACGTAATAGCGTATAACGTTATATAGTATTATCATATCACGTATAACGTTGTATACTATTACGTAATAACGTATACCGTTATATACTATTACTATATAACGTATAACGTTATATACTATTACTATATTACGTATAACGTTATATACTATTACTATATAACGTATAACGTTATATACTATTACTATATAACGTATAACGTTATATACTATTACTATATAACGTATAACGTTATATACTATTACTATATAACGTATAACGTTATATACTATTACTATATAACGTATAACGTTATATACTATTACGTAATAACGTATAACGTTATATACTATTACTATATAACGTATAACGTTATATACTATTACTATATAACGCATAACGTTATATAACATTACTATATAACGTATAACGTTATATACTATTACTATATAACGTATAACGGTATATACTATTACTATATAACGTATATCGCTATATACTATTACTATATAACGTATAACGATATATACTATTACGTATTAACGTATAACGTTATATACTATTACGTAATAGCGTATAACGTTATATAGTATTACCATATCACGCATAACGTTGTATATTATTACGTACTAACGTATAACGTTATATACTATTACTATATAACGTATAACGTTATATACTATTACTATATAACGTATAACGTTATATACTATTACTATATAACGTATAACGTTATATACTATTACTATATAACGTATAACGATATATACTATTCCGTACTATCGTATAACGTTATATACTATTACTATATAACGTATAACGTTATATACTATTACTATATAACGTATAACGTTATATACTATTACTATATAAAGTATAACGTTATATACTATTACTATATAACGTATAACGTTATATACTACTACGTAATAACGTATAACGTTATATAGTATTGCCATATCACGTATAAAGTTGTATATTATTACGTACTAACGTATAACGTTATATACTATTACTATATAACGTATAACGTTATATACTATTACTATATAACGTATAACGTTGTATACTATTACTATATAACGTATAACGTTATATACTATTACTATATAACGTATAACGTTATATACTATTACTATATAACGTATAACGATATATAATATTACGTATTAACGTATAACGTTATATACTATTACGTAATAGCGTATAACGTTATATAGTATTACCATTATACGTATAACGTTGTATATTATTACGTACTAACGTATAACATTATATAGTGTTGCCATATCACGTATAACGTTGTATATTATTACGTGCTAACGTATAACGTTATATACTATTACTATATAACGTATTCCGTTATATACTATTACTATATAACGTATAACGTTCTATACTATTACTATATAACGCATAACGTTATATAATATTACTATATAACGTATAACGTTATATACTATTACTATATAACGTATAACGTTATATACTATTACTATATAACGTATAACGTTGTATAGTATTACCATGTAACGTATAACGCTATATACTATTACGTACTAACGTATAACGTTATATACTATTACTATATAACGTATACCGTTATATACTATTACTATATAACGTATAACGTTCTATACTATTACTATATAACGCATAACGTTATATAATATTACTATATAACGTATAACGTTATATACTATTACGTAATAGCGTATAACGTTATATAGTCTTACCATATCGCGTATAACGTTGTATATTATTACGTACTAACGTATAACGTTATATACTATTACTATATAACGTATAACGTTACATACTATTACTATATAACGTATAACTTTATATACTATTACTATATAACGTATATCGTTATATACTATTACTATATAACGTATAGCGTTATATACTATTACTATATAACGTATAACGTTATATACTATTACTATATAACGTATAACGTTATATACTATTACTATATAACGTATAACGATATATACTATTACATATTAACGTATAACGTTATATACTATTACGTAATAGCGTATAACGTTATATAGTATTATCATATCACGTATAACGTTGTATACTATTACGTAATAACGTATAACGTTATATACTATTACTATATAACGTATAACGTTATATACTATTACTATATTACGTATAACGTTATATACTATTACTATATAACGTATAACGTTATATACTATTACTATATAACGTATAACGTTATATACTATTACTATATAACGTATAACGTTATATACTATTACTATATAACGTATAACGTTATATACTATTACTATATAACGTATAACGTTATATACTATTACTATATAACGTATATCGCTATATACTATTACTATATAACGTATAACGATATATACTATTACGTATTAACGTATAACGTTATATACTATTACGTAATAGCGTATAACGTTATATAGTATTACCATATCACGCATAACGTTGTATATTATTACGTACTAACGTATAACGTTATATACTATTACTATATAACGTATAACGTTATATACTATTACTATATAACGTATAACGTTATATACTATTACTATATAACGTATAACGTTATATACTATTACTATATAACGTATATCGCTATATACTATTACTATATAACGTATAACGATATATACTATTACGTATTAACGTATAACGTTATATACTATTACGTAATAGCGTATAACGTTATATAGTATTACCATATCACGCATAACGTTGTATATTATTACGTACTAACGTATAACGTTATATACTATTACTATATAACGTATAACGTTATATACTATTACTATATAACGTATAACGTTATATACTATTACTATATAACGTATAACGTTATATACTATTACTATATAACGTATAACGTTATATACTATTACTATATTACGTATAACGTTATATACTATTACTATATAACGTATAACGTTATATACTATTACTATATAACGTATAACGTTATATACTATTACTATATAACGTATAACGTTATATACTATTACTATATAACGTATAACGTTATATACTATTACGTAATAACGTATAACGTTATATACTATTACGTAATAACGTATAACGTTATATACTATTACGTAATAACGTATAACGTTATATACTATTACGTAATAACGTATAACGTTATATACTATTACTATATAACGTATAACGTTATATACTATTACTATATAACGCATAACGTTATATAATATTACTATATAACGTATAACGTTATATACTATTACTATATAACGTATATCGCTATATACTATTACTATATAACGTATAACGATATATACTATTACGTATTAACGTATAACGTTATATACTATTACGTAATAGCGTATAACGTTATATAGTATTACCATATCACGCATAACGTTGTATATTATTACGTACTAACGTATAACGTTATATACTATTACTATATAACGTATAACGTTATATACTATTACTATATAACGTATAACGTTATATACTATTACTATATAACGTATAACGTTATATACTATTACTATATAACGTATAACGATATATACTATTCCGTACTATCGTATAACGTTATATACTATTACTATATAACGTATAACGTTATATACTATTACTATATAACGTATAACGTTATATACTATTACTATATAAAGTATAACGTTATATACTATTACTATATAACGTATAACGTTATATACTACTACGTAATAACGTATAACGTTATATAGTATTGCCATATCACGTATAACGTTGTATATTATTACGTACTAACGTATAACGTTATATACTATTACTATATAACGTATAACGTTATATACTATTACTATATAACGTATAACGTTGTATACTATTACTATATAACGTATAACGATATATACTATTACGTACTATCGTATAACGTTATATACTATTACTATACAACGTATAACGATATATATTATTACGTACTAACGTATAACGTTATATACTATTACTATATAACGTATAACGTTATATACTATTACCATATAACGTATAACGTTATATACTATTACGATATAACGTATAACGTTATATACTATTACTATATAACGTATAACGTTATATACTATTACTATATAACGTATAACGTTATATACTATTACTATATAACGTATAACGATACATACTATTACTATATAACGTATAACGTTATATACTATTACGTAATAACGTATAACGTTATATAGTATTGCCATATCACGTATAACGTTGTATATTAATATGTACTAACGTATAACGTTATATACTATTACTATATAACGTATAACGTTATATACTATTACTATATAACGTATAACGATATATACTATTACGTACTATCGTATAACGTTATATACTATTACTATATAACGTATAACGATATATATTATTACGTACTAACGTATAACGTTATATACTATTACTATATAACGTATAACGTTATATACTACTACGTAATAACGAATAACGTTATATAGTATTGCCATATCACGTATAACGTTGTATATTATTACGTACTAACGTATAACGTTATATACTATTACTATATAACGTATAACGTTATATACTATTACTATATAACGTATAACGTTGTATACTATTACTATATAACGTATAACGATATATACTATTACGTACTATCGTATAACGTTATATACTATTACTATACAACGTATAACGATATATATTATTACGTACTAACGTATAACGTTATATACTATTACTATATAACGTATAACGTTATATACTATTACTATATAACGTATAACGTTATATACTATTACGATATAACGTATAACGTTATATACTATTACTATATAACGTATAACGTTATATACTATTACTATATAACGTATAACGTTATATACTATTACTATATAACGTATAACGATACATACTATTACTATATAACGTATAACGTTATATACTATTACGTAATAACGTATAACGTTATATAGTATTGCCATATCACGTATAACGTTGTATATTAATATGTACTAACGTATAACGTTATATACTATTACTATATAACGTATAACGTTATATACTATTACTATATAACGTATAACGATATATACTATTACGTACTATCGTATAACGTTATATACTATTACTATATAACGTATAACGATATATATTATTACGTACTAACGTATAACGTTATATACTATTACTATATAACGTATAACGTTATATACTATTACTATATAACGTATAACGTTATATACTATTACTATATAACGTATAACGTTATATACTATTACTATATAACGTATAACGATATATACTATTCCGTATTAACGTATAACGTTATATACTATTACGTAATAGCGTATAACGTTATATAGTATTACCATATCGCGTATAACGTTGTATATTATTACGTACTAACGTATAACGTTATATACTATTACTATATAACGTATAACGTTACATACTATTACTATATAACGTATAACGTTATATACTATTACTATATAACGTATAACGTTATATACTATTACTATATCACGTATAACGTTATATACTATTACTATATAACGTATAACGTTATATACTATTACTATATAACGTATAACGTTATATACTATTACTATATAACGTATAACGATATATACTATTACATATTAACGTACAACGTTATATACTATTACGTAATAGCGTATAACGTTATATAGTATTATCATATCACGTATAACGTTGTATACTATTACGTAATAACGTATAACGTTATATACTATTACTATATAACGTATAACGTTATATACTATTACTATATTACGTATAACGTTATATACTATTACTATATAACGTATAACGTTATATACTATTACTATATAACGTATAACGTTATATACTATTACGTAATAACGTATAACGTTATATACTATTACGTAATAACGTATAACGTTATATACTATTACTATATAACGTATAACGTTATATACTATTACTATATAACGCATAACGTTATATAATATTACTATATAACGTATAACGTTATATACTATTACTATATAACGTATAACTTTATATACTATTACTATATAACGTATATCGCTATATACTATTACTATATAACGTATAACGATATATACTATTACGTATTAACGTATAACGTTATATACTATTACGTAATAGCGTATAACGTTATATAGTATTACCATATCACGCATAACGTTGTATATTATTACGTACTAACGTATAACGTTATATACTATTACTATATAACGTATAACGTTATATACTATTACTATATAACGTATAACGTTATATACTATTACTATATAACGTATAACGTTATATACTATTACTATATAACGTATAACGTTATATACTATTACTATATAACGTATAACGATACATACTATTACTATATAACGTATAACGTTATATACTATTACGTAATAACGTATAACGTTATATAGTATTGCCATATCACGTATAACGTTGTATATTAATACGTACTAACGTATAACGTTATATACTATTACTATATAACGTATAACGTTATATACTATTACTATATAACGTATAACGATATATACTATTACGTACTATCGTATAACGTTATATACTATTACTATATAACGTATAACGATATATATTATTACGTACTAACGTATAACGTTATATACTATTACTATATAACGTATAACGTTATATACTATTACTATATAACGTATAACGTTATATACTATTACTATATAACGTATAACGTAATATACTATTACTATATAACGTATAACGATATATACTATTCCGTATTAACGTATAACGTTATATACTATTACGTAATAGCGTATAACGTTATATAGTATTACCATATCGCGTATAACGTTGTATATTATTACGTAATAACGTATAACGTTATATACTATTACTATATAACGTATAACGTTACATACTATTACTATATAACGTATAACGTTATATACTATTACTATATAACGTATAACGTTATATACTATTACTATATCACGTATAACGTTATATACTATTACTATATAACGTATAACGTTATATACTATTACTATATAACGTATAACGTTATATACTATTACTATATAACGTATAACGATATATACTATTACATATTAACGTATAACGTTATATACTATTACGTAATAGCGTATAACGTTATATAGTATTATCATATCACGTATAACGTTGTATACTATTACGTAATAACGTATAACGTTATATACTATTACTATATAACGTATAACGTTATATACTATTACTATATAACGTATAACGTTATATACTATTACTATATAACGTATAACGTTATATACTATTACTATATAACGTATAACGTTATATACTATTACGTAATAACGTATAACGTTATATACTATTACGTAATAACGTATAACGTTATATACTATTACTATATAACGTATAACGTTATATACTATTACTATATAACGCATAACGTTATATACTATTACTATATAACGTATAACGTTATATACTATTACTATATAACGTATAACTTTATATACTATTACTATATAACGTATATCGCTATATACTATTACTATATAACGTATAACGATATATACTATTACGTATTAACGTATAACGTTATATACTATTACGTAATAGCGTATAACGTTATATAGTATTACCATATCACGCATAACGTTGTATATTATTACGTACTAACGTATAACGTTATATACTATTACTATATAACGTATAACGTTATATACTATTACTATATAACGTATAACGTTATATACTATTACTATATAACGTATAACGTTATATACTATTACTATATAACGTATAACGTTATATACTATTACTATATAACGTATAACGATACATACTATTACTATATAACGTATAACGTTATATACTATTACGTAATAACGTATAACGTTATATAGTATTGCCATATCACGTATAACGTTGTATTTTAATACGTACTAACGTATAACGTTATATACTATTACTATATAACGTATAACGTTATATACTATTACTATATAACGTATAACGATATATACTATTACGTACTATCGTATAACGTTATATACTATTACTATATAACGTATAACGATATATATTATTACGTACTAACGTATAACGTTATATACTATTACTATATAACGTATAACGTTATATACTATTACTATATAACGTATAACGTTATATACTATTACTATATAACGTATAACGTTATATACTATTACTATATAACGTATAACGATATATACTATTCCGTATTAACGTATAACGTTATATACTATTACGTAATAGCGTATAACGTTATATAGTATTACCATATCGCGTATAACGTTGTATATTATTACGTAATAACGTATAACGTTATATACTATTACTATATAACGTATAACGTTACATACTATTACTATATAACGTATAACGTTATATACTATTACTATATAACGTATAACGTTATATACTATTACTATATCACGTATAACGTTATATACTATTACTATATAACGTATAACGTTATATACTATTACTATATAACGTATAACGTTATATACTATTACTATATAACGTATAACGATATATACTATTACATATTAACGTATAACGTTATATACTATTACGTAATAGCGTATAACGTTATATAGTATTATCATATCACGTATAACGTTGTATACTATTACTATATAACGTATAACGTTATATACTATTACTATATAACGTATAACGTTATATACTATTACTATATAACGTATAACGTTATATACTATTACTATATAACGTATAACGTTATATACTATTACTATATAACGTATAACGTTATATACTATTACGTAATAACGTATAACGTTATATACTATTACGTAATAACGTATAACGTTATATACTATTACTATATAACGTATAACGTTATATACTATTACTATATAACGCATAACGTTATATACTATTACTATATAACGTATAACGTTATATACTATTACTATATAACGTATAACGTTATATACTATTACTATATTACGTATAACGTTATATACTATTACTATATAACGTATATCGCTATATACTATTACTATATAACGTATAACGTTATATACTATTACTATATTACGTATAACGTTATATACTATTACTATATAACGTATATCGCTATATACTATTACTATATAACGTATAACGATATATACTATTACGTATTAACGTATAACGTTATATACTATTACGTAATAGCGTATAACGTTATATAGTATTACCATATCACGCATAACGTTGTATATTATTACGTACTAACGTATAACGTTATATACTATTACTATATAACGTATAACGTTATATACTATTACTATATAACGTATAACGTTATATACTATTACTATATAACGTATAACGTTATATACTATTACTATATAACGTATAACGTTATATACTATTACTATATAAAGTATAACGTTATATACTATTACTATATAACGTATAACGTTATATACTACTACGTAATAACGTATAACGTTATATAGTATTGCCATATCACGTATAAAGTTGTATATTATTACGTACTAACGTATAACGTTATATACTATTACTATATAACGTATAACGTTATATACTATTACTATATAACGTATAACGTTGTATACTATTACTATATAACGTATAACGTTATATACTATTACTATATAACGTATAACGGTATATACTATTCCGTATTAACGTATAACGTTATATACTATTACGTAATAGCGTATAACGTTATATAGTATTACCATATCGCGTATAACGTTGTATATTATTACGTACTAACGTATAACGTTATATACTATTACTATATAACGTATAACGTTACATACTATTACTATATAACGTATAACGTTATATACTATTACTATATAACGTATATCGTTATATACTATTACTATATAACGTATAACGTTATATACTATTACTATATAACGTATAACGTTATATACTATTACTATATAACGTATAACGTTATATACTATTACTATATAACGTATAACGATATATACTATTACATATTAACGTATAACGTTATATACTATTACGTAATAGCGTATAACGTTATATAGTATTATCATATCACGTATAACGTTGTATACTATTACGTAATAACGTATAACGTTATATACTATTACTATATAACGTATAACGTTATATACTATTACTATATTACGTATAACGTTATATACTATTACTATATAACGTATAACGTTATATACTATTACTATATAACGTATAACGTTATATACTATTACTATATAACGTATAACGTTATATACTATTACTATATAACGTATAACGTTATATACTATTACTATATAACGTATATCGCTATATACTATTACTATATAACGTATAACGATAAATACAATATCGTATTAACGTATAACGTTATATACTATTACGTAATAGCGTATAACGTTATATAGTATTACCATATCACGCATAACGTTGTATATTATTACGTACTAACGTATAACGTTAAATACTATTACTATATAACGTATAACGTTATATACTATTACTATATAACGTATAACGTTATATACTATTACTATATAACGTATAACGTTATATACTATTACTATATAACGTATAACGTTATATACTATTACTATATTACGTATAACGTTATATACTATTACTATATAACGTATAACGTTATATACTATTACTATATAACGTATAACGTTATATACTATTACTATATAACGTATAACGTTATATACTATTACTATATAACGTATAACGTTATATACTATTACGTAATAACGTATAACGTTATATACTATTACGTAATAACGTATAACGTTATATACTATTACGTAATAACGTATAACGTTATATACTATTACTATATAACGTATAACGTTATATACTATTACTATATAACGCATAACGTTATATAATATTACTATATAGCGTATAACGTTATATACTATTACTATATAACGTATATCGCTATATACTATTACTATATAACGTATAACGATATATACTATTACGTATTAACGTATAACGTTATATACTATTACGTAATAGCGTATAACGTTATATAGTATTACCATATCACGCATAACGTTGTATATTATTACGTACTAACGTATAACGTTATATACTATTACTATATAACGTATAACGTTATATACTATTACTATATAACGTATAACGTTATATACTATTACTATATAACGTATAACGTTATATACTATTACTATATAACGTATAACGATATATACTATTCCGTACTATCGTATAACGTTATATACTATTACTATATAACGTATAACGTTATATACTATTACTATATAACGTATAACGTTATATACTATTACTATATAAAGTATAACGTTATATACTATTACTATATAACGTATAACGTTATATACTACTACGTAATAACGTATAACGTTATATAGTATTGCCATATCACGTATAACGTTGTATATTATTACGTACTAACGTATAACGTTATATACTATTACTATATAACGTATAACGTTATATACTATTACTATATAACGTATAACGTTGTATACTATTACTATATAACGTATAACGATATATACTATTACGTACTATCGTATAACGTTATATACTATTACTATACAACGTATAACGATATATATTATTACGTACTAACGTATAACGTTATATACTATTACTATATAACGTATAACGTTATATACTATTACTATATAACGTATAACGTTATATACTATTACTATATCACGTACAACGTTATATACTATTACTATATAACGTATAACGTTATATACTATTACTATATAACGTATAACGTTATATACTATTACTATATAACGTATAACGATATATACTATTACATATTAACGTACAACGTTATATACTATTACGTAATAGCGTATAACGTTATATAGTATTATCATATCACGTATAACGTTGTATACTATTACGTAATAACGTATAACGTTATATACTATTACTATATAACGTATAACGTTATATACTATTACTATATTACGTATAACGTTATATACTATTACTATATAACGTATAACGTTATATACTATTACTATATAACGTATAACGTTATATACTATTACGTAATAACGTATAACGTTATATACTATTACGTAATAACGTATAACGTTATATACTATTACTATATAACGTATAACGTTATATACTATTACTATATAACGCATAACGTTATATAATATTACTATATAACGTATAACGTTATATACTATTACTATATAACGTATAACGTTATATACTATTACTATATAACGTATATCGCTATATACTATTACTATATAACGTATAACGATATATACTATTACGTATTAACGTATAACGTTATATACTATTACGTAATAGCGTATAACGTTATATAGTATTACCATATCACGCATAACGTTGTATATTATTACGTACTAACGTATAACGTTATATACTATTACTATATAACGTATAACGTTATATACTATTACTATATAACGTATAACGTTATATACTATTACTATATAACGTATAACGTTATATACTATTACTATATAACGTATAACGTTATATACTATTACTATATAACGTATAACGATACATACTATTACTATATAACGTATAACGTTATATACTATTACGTAATAACGTATAACGTTATATAGTATTGCCATATCACGTATAACGTTGTATATTAATACGTACTAACGTATAACGTTATATACTATTACTATATAACGTATAACGTTATATACTATTACTATATAACGTATAACGATATATACTATTACGTACTATCGTATAACGTTATATACTATTACTATATAACGTATAACGATATATATTATTACGTACTAACGTATAACGTTATATACTATTACTATATAACGTATAACGTTATATACTATTACTATATAACGTATAACGTTATATACTATTACTATATAACGTATAACGTTATATACTATTACTATATAACGTATAACGATATATACTATTACATATTAACGTATAACGTTATATACTATTACGTAATAGCGTATAACGTTATATAGTATTATCATATCACGTATAACGTTGTATACTATTACGTAATAACGTATAACGTTATATACTATTACTATATAACGTATAACGTTATATACTATTACTATATAACGTATAACGTTATATACTATTACTATATTACGTATAACGTTATATACTATTACTATATAACGTATAACGTTATATACTATTACTATATAACGTATAACGTTATATACTATTACTATATAACGTATAACGTTATATACTATTACTATATAACGTATGACGTTATATACTATTACTATATAACGTATGACGTTATATACTATTACGTAATAACGTATAACGTTATATACTATTACGTAATAACGTATAACGTTATATACTATTACTATATAACGTATAACGTTATATACTATTACTATATAACGCATAACGTTATATACTATTACTATATAACGTATAACGTTATATACTATTACTATATAACGTATAACGTTATATACTATTACTATATTACGTATAACGTTATATAGTATTACCATATCACGCATAACGTTGTATATTATTACGTACTAACGTATAACGTTATATACTATTACTATATAACGTATAACGTTATATAGTATTGCCATATCACGTATAAAGTTGTATATTATTACGTACTAACGTATAACGTTATATACTATTACTATATAACGTATAACGTTATATACTATTACTATATAACGTATAACGTTGTATACTATTACTATATAACGTATAACGTTATATACTATTACTATATAACGTATAACGTTATATACTATTACTATATAACGTATAACGATATATACTATTACGTATTAACGTATAACGTTATATACTATTACGTAATAGCGTATAACGTTATATAGTATTACCATTATACGTATAACGCTGTATATTATTACGTACTAACGTATAACGTTATATACTATTACTATATAACGTATACCGTTATATACTATTACTATATAACGTATAACGTTCTATACTGTTACTATATAACGCATAACGTTATATAATATTACTATATAACGTATAACGTTATATACTATTACTATATAACGTATAACGTTATATACTATTACTATATAACGTATAACGTTATATACTATTACTATATAACGTATAACGTTGTATAGTATTACCATGTAACGTATAACGCTATATACTATTACGTACTAACGTATAACGTTATATACTATTACTATATAACGTATATCGCTATATACTATTACTATATAACGTATAACGATATATACTATTACGTATTAACGTATAACGTTATATACTATTACGTAATAGCGTATAACGTTATATAGTATTACCATATCACGTATAACGTTATATACTATTACTATATAACGCATAACGTTATATAATATTACTATATAACGTATAACGTTATATACTATTACTATATAACGTATAACGTTCTATACTATTACTATATAACGCATAACGATATATACTATTCCGTACTATCGTATAACGTTATATACTATTACTATATAACGCATAACGTTATATACTATTACTATATAACGTATAACGTTATATACTATTACTATATAACGCATAACGTTATATAATATTACTATATAACGCATAACGTTATATAATATTACTATATAACGTATAACGTTATATGCTATTACGTAATAACGTATAACGTTATATAGTATTGCCATATCACGTATAACGTTGTATTATATTACGTACTATCGTATAACGTTATATACTATTACTATATAACGTATAACGTTATATACTATTACTATATAACGCATAACGTTATATAATATTACTATATAACGTATAGCGTTATATACTATTACTATATAACGTATAACGTTATATACTATTACTATATAACGTATAACGTTATATACTATTACTATATAACGTATAACGATATATACTATTACGTATTAACGTATAACGTTATATACTATTACGTAATAGCGTATAACGTTATATAGTATTACCATATCACGTATAACGTTATATACTACTACGCACTATCGTATAACGTTATATACTATTACTATATAACGCATAACGTTATATAATATTACTATATAACGTATAACGTTATATACTATTACTATATAACGTATATCGCTATATACTATTACTATATAACGTATAACGTTATATACTATTACTATATAACGTATAACGTTATATACTATTACTATATAAAGTATAACGTTATATACTATTACTATATAACGTATAACGTTATATAGTATTGCCATATCACGTATAAAGTTGTATATTATTACGTACTAACGTATAACGTTATATACTATTACTATATAACGTATAACGTTATATACTATTACTATATAACGTATAACGTTGTATACTATTACTATATAACGTATAACGTTATATACTATTACTATATAACGTATAACGTTATATACTATTACTATATAACGTATAACGTTATATACTATTACTATATAACGTATAACGATACATACTATTACTATATAACGTATAACGTTATATACTATTACGTAATAACGTATAACGTTATATAGTATTGCCATATAACGTATAACGTTGTATATTAATACGTACTAACGTATAACGTTATATACTATTACTATATAACGTATAACGTTATATACTATTACTATATAACGTATAACGTTATATACTATTACTATATAACGTATAACGATATATACTATTACGTACTATCGTATAACGTTATATACTATTACTATATAACGTATAACGTTGTATAGTATTACCATATAACGTATAACGCTATATACTATTACGTACTAACGTATAACGTTATATACTATTACTATATAACGTATATCGCTATATACTATTACTATATAACGTATAACGATATATACTATTCCGTACTATCGTATAACGTTATATACTATTACTATATAACGCATAACGTTATATACTATTACTATATAACGTATAACGTTATATACTATTACTATATAACGCATAACGTTATATAATATTACTATATAACGTATAACGTTATATGCTATTACGTAATAACGTATAACGTTATATAGTATTGCCATATCACGTATAACGTTGTATTATATTACGTACTATCGTATAACGTTATATACTATTACTATATAACGTATAACGTTAAATACTATTACTATATAACGCATAACGTTATATAATATTACTATATAACGTATAGCGTTATATACTATTACTATATAACGTATAACGTTATATACTATTACTATATAACGTATAACGTTATATACTATTACTATATAACGTATAACGATATATACTATTACGTATTAACGTATAACGTTATATACTATTACGTAATAGCGTATAACGTTATATAGTATTACCATATCACGTATAACGTTATATACTATTACGCACTATCGTATAACGTTATATACTATTACTATATAACGCATAACGTTATATAATATTACTATATAACGTATAACGTTATATACTATTACTATATAACGTATATCGCTATATACTATTACTATATAACGTATAACGATATATACTATTACGTATTAACGTATAACGTTATATACTATTACGTAATAGCGTATAACGTTATATAGTATTACCATATCACGCATAACGTTGTATATTATTACGTACTAACGTATAACGTTATATACTATTACTATATAACGTATAACGTTATATACTATTACTATATAACGTATAACGTTATATACTATTACTATATAACGTATAACGCTATATACTATTACTATATAACGTATAACGATATATACTATTCCGTACTATCGTATAACGTTATATACTCTTACTATATAACGTATAACGATATATATTATTACGTACTAACGTATAACGTTATATACTATTACTATATAACGTATAACGTTATATACTACTACGTAATAACGTATAACGTTATAAAGTATTGCCATATCACGTATAACGTTGTATATTATTACGTACTAACGTATAACGTTATATACTATTACTATATAACGTATAACGTTATATACTATTACTATATAACGTATAACGTTGTATACTATTACTATATAACGTATAACGATATATACTATTACGTACTATCGTATAACGTTATATACTATTACTATACAACGTATAACGATATATATTATTACGTACTAACGTATAGCGTTATATACTATTACTATATAACGCATAACGTTATATACTTTTACTATATAACGTATAACGTTATATACTATTACGATATAACGTATAACGTTATATACTATTACTATATAACGTATAACGTTATATACTATTACTATATAACGTATAACGTTATATACTATTACTATATAACGTATAACGATACATACTATTACTATATAACGTATAACGTTATATACTATTACGTAATAACGTATAACGTTATATAGTATTGCCATATAACGTATAACGTTGTATATTAATACGTACTAACGTATAACGTTATATACTATTACTATATAACGTATAACGTTATATACTATTACTATATAACGTATAACGTTATATACTATTACTATATAACGTATAACGATATATACTATTACGTACTATCGTATAACGTTATATACTATTACTATATAACGTATAACGATATATATTATTACGTACTAACGTATAACGTTATATACTATTACTATATAACGTATAACGTTATATACTATTACTATATAACGTATAACGTTGTATAGTATTACCATATAACGTATAACGCTATATACTATTACGTACTAACGTATAACGTTATATACTATTACTATATAACGTATATCGCTATATACTATTACTATATAACGTATAACGATATATACTATTCCGTACTATCGTATAACGTTATATACTATTACTATATAACGCATAACGTTATATACTATTACTATATAACGTATAACGTTATATACTATTACTATATAACGCATAACGTTATATAATATTACTATATAACGTATAACGTTATATGCTATTACGTAATAACGTATAACGTTATATAGTATTGCCATATCACGTATAACGTTGTATTATATTACGTACTATCGTATAACGTTATATACTATTACTATATAACGTATAACGTTAAATACTATTACTATATAACGCATAACGTTATATAATATTACTATATAACGTATAGCGTTATATACTATTACTATATAACGTATAACGTTATATACTATTAATATATAACGTATAACGTTATATACTATTACTATATAACGTATAACGATATATACTATTACGTATTAACGTATAACGTTATATACTATTACGTAATAGCGTATAACGTTATATAGTATTACCATATCATGTATAACGTTATATACTATTACGCACTATCGTATAACGTTATATACTATTACTATATAACGCATAACGTTATATAATATTACTATATAACGTATAACGTTATATACTATTACTATATAACGTATATCGCTATATACTATTACTATATAACGTATAACGATATATACTATTACGTATTAACGTATAACGTTATATACTATTACGTAATAGCGTATAACGTTATATAGTATTACCATATCACGCATAACGTTGTATATTATTACGTACTAACGTATAACGTTATATACTATTACTATATAACGTATAACGTTATATACTATTACTATATAACGTATAACGTTATATACTATTACTATATAACGTATAACGCTATATACTATTACTATATAACGTATAACGATATATACTATTCCGTACTATCGTATAACGTTATATACTATTACTATATAACGTATAACGATATATATTATTACGTACTAACGTATAACGTTATATACTATTACTATATAACGTATAGCGTTATATACTACTACGTAATAACGTATAACGTTATATAGTATTGCCATATCACGTATAACGTTGTATATTATTACGTACTAACGTATAACGTTATATACTATTACTATATAACGTATAACGTTATATACTATTACTATATAACGTATAACGTTGTATACTATTACTATATAACGTATAACGATATATACTATTACGTACTATCGTATAACGTTATATACTATTACTATACAACGTATAACGATATATATTATTACGTACTAACGTATAACGTTATATACTATTACTATATAACGTATAACGTTATATACTATTACTATATAACGTATAACGTTATATACTATTACGATATAACGTATAACGTTATATACTATTACTATATAACGTATAACGTTATATACTATTACTATATAACGTATAACGTTATATACTATTACGATATAACGTATAACGTTATATACTATTACTATATAACGTATAACGTTATATACTATTACTATATAACGTATAACGATATATATTATTACGTACTAACGTATAACGTTATATACTATTACTATATAACGTATAACGTTATATACTATTACTATATAACGTATAACGATATATACTATTACGTATTAACGTATAACGTTATATACTATTACGTAATAGCGTATAACGTTATATAGTATTACCATATCACGTATAACATTATATACTATTACGCACTATCGTATAACGTTATATACTATTACTATATAACGCATAACGTTATATAATATTACTATATAACGTATAACGTTATATACTATTACTATATAACGTATATCGCTATATACTATTACTATATAACGTATAACGATATATACTATTACGTATTAACGTATAACGTTATATACTATTACGTAATAGCGTATAACGTTATATAGTATTACCATATCACGCATAACGTTGTATATTATTACGTACTAACGTATAACGTTATATACTATTACTATATAACGTATAACGTTATATACTATTACTATATAACGTATAACGTTATATACTATTACTATATAACGTATAACGCTATATACTATTACTATATAACGTATAACGATATATACTATTCCGTACTATCGTATAACGTTATATACTATTACTATATAACGTATAACGATATATATTATTACGTTCTAACGTATAACGTTATATACTATTACTATATAACGTATAACGTTATATACTATTACTATATAACGTATAACGTTATATACTATTACTATATAACGTATAACGTTATATACTATTACTATATAACGTATAACGGTATATACTATTCCGTACTATCGTATAACGTTATATACTATTACTATATAACGCATAACGTTATATACTATTACTATATAACGTATAACGTTATATACTATTACTATATAACGCATAACGTTATATAATATTACTATATAACGTATAACGTTATATACTATTACGTAATAACGTATAACGTTATATAGTATTGCCATATCACGTATAACGTTGTATATTATTACGTACTAACGTATAACGTTATATACTATTACTATATAACGTATAACGTTATATACTATTACTATATAACGTATAACGTTATATACTATTACTATATAACGCATAACGTTATATAATATTACTATATAACGTATAACGTTATATACTATTACGTAATAACGTATAACGTTATATAGTATTGCCATATCACGTATAACGTTGTATATTATTACGTACTAACGTATAACGTTATATACTATTACTATATAACGTATAACGTTATATACTATTACTATATAACGCATAACGTTATATAATATTACTATATAACGTATAACGTTATATACTATTACTATATAACGTATAACGTTATATACTATTACTATATAACGTATAACGATATATACTATTCCGTATTAACGTATAACGTTATATACTATTACGTAATAGCGTATAACGTTATATAGTATTTCCATATCACGTATAACGTTGTATATTATTACGTACTAACGTAGAACGTTATATACTATTACTATATAACGTATAACGTTATATACTATTACTATATAACGTATAACGATATATACTATTACGTACTATCGTATAACGTTATATACTATTACTATATAACGTATAACGATATATATTATTACGTACTAACGTATAACGTTATATACTATTACTATATAACGTATAACGTTATATACTATTACTATATAACGTATAACGTTATATACTATTACTATATAACGTATAACGTTATATACTATTACTATATAACGTATAACGTTATATACTATTACTATATAACGTATAACGTTATATACTATTACTATATAACGTATAACGATATATACTATTACTATATAACGTATAACGTTATATACTATTACGTAATAACGTATAACGTTATATAGTGTTGCCATATCACGTATAACGTTGTATATTATTACGTACTAACGTATAACGTTATATACTATTACTATATAACGTATGACGTTATATACTATTACTATATGACGTATAACGATATATACTATTACGTACTATCGTATAACGTTATATACTATTACTATATAACGTATAACGATATATATTATTACGTACTAACGTATAACGTTATATACTATTACTATATAACGTATAACGTTATATACTATTACTATATAACGTATAACGTTATATACTATTACTACATAACGTATAACGTTATATACTATTACTATATAACGTATAACGTTATATACTATTACTATATAACGTATAACGTTATATACTATTACTATATAACGTATAACGGTATATACTATTACGTAATAGCGTATAACGTTATATAGTATTACCATATCACGTATAACGTTGTATATTATTACGTACTAACGTATAACGTTATATACTATTACTATATAACGTATAACGTTATATACTATTACTATATAACGTATAACGTTATATACTATTACTATATAACGTATAACGTTATATACTATTACTATATAACGTATAACGTTATATAGTATTACCATATAACGTATAACGTTGTATATTATTACGTACTAACGTATAACATTATATAGTGTTGCCATATCACGTATAACGTTGTATATTATTACGTACTAACGTATAACGTTATATACTATTAGTATATAACGTATACCGTTATATACTATTACTATATAACGTATAACGTTCTATACTATTACTATATAACACATAACGTTATATAATATTACTATATAACGTATAACGTTATATACTATTACTATATAACGTATAACGATATATACTATTACGTATTAACGTATAACGTTATATACTATTACGTAATAGCGTATAACGTTATATAGTATTACGTACTATCGTATAACGTTATATACTATTACTATATAACGCATAACGTTATATAATATTACTATATAACGTATAACGTTATATACTATTACTATATAACGTATAACGTTATATACTTATACTATATAACGTATAACGTTATATACTATTACTATATAACGTATAACGTTATATACTATTACTATATAACGTATAACGATATATACTATTCCGTATTAACGTATAACGTTATATACTATTACGTAATAGCGTATAACGTTATATAGTATTACCATATAACGTATAACGTTGTATATTATTACGTACTAACGTATAACATTATATAGTGTTGGCATATCACGTATAACGTTGTATATTATTACGTACTAACGTATAACGTTATATACTATTACTATATAACGTATACCGTTATATACTATTACTATATAACGTATAACGTTCTATACTATTACTATATAACACATAACGTTATATAATATTACTATATAACGTATAACGTTATATACTATTACTATATAACGTATAACGTTATATACTATTACTATATAACGTATAACGTTATATACTATTACTATATAACGTATAACGTTGTATAGTATTACCATATAACGTATAACGTTATATACTATTACGTACTAACGTATAACGTTATATACTATTACTATATAATGTATATCGCTATATACTATTACTATATAACGTATAACGATATATACTATTACGTATTAACGTATAACGTTATATACTATTACGTAATAGCGTATAACGTTATATAGTATTACCATATCACGTATAACGTTATATACTATTACGTACTATCGTATAACGTTATATACTATTACTATATAACGCATAACGTTATATAATATTACTATATAACGTATAACGTTATATACTATTACTATATAACGTATAACGTTATATACTTATACTATATAACGTATAACGTTATATACTATTACTATATAACGCATAACGTTATATACTATTACTATATAACGTATAACGATATATACTATTCCGTATTAACGTATAACGTTATATACTATTACTATATAACGTATAACGTTATATACTATTACTATATAACGTATACCGTTATATACTATTACTATATAACGTATAACGTTCTATACTATTACTATATAACACATAACGTTATATAATATTACTATATAACGTATAACGTTATATACTATTACTATATAACGTATAACGTTATATACTATTACTATATAACGTATAACGTTGTATAGTATTACCATATAACGTATAACGTTATATACTATTACGTACTAACGTATAACGTTATATACTATTACTATATAATGTATATCGCTATATACTATTACTATATAACGTATAACGATATATACTATTCCGTATTAACGTATAACGTTATATACTATTACGTAATAGCGTATAACGTTATATAGTATTACCATATAACGTATAACGTTGTATATTATTACGTACTAACGTATAACATTATATAGTGTTGGCATATCACGTATAACGTTGTATATTATTACGTACTAACGTATAACGTTATATACTATTACTATATAACGTATACCGTTATATACTATTACTATATAACGTATAACGTTCTATACTATTACTATATAACACATAACGTTATATAATATTACTATATAACGTATAACGTTATATACTATTACTATATAACGTATAACGTTATATACTATTACTATATAACGTATAACGTTGTATAGTATTACCATATAACGTATAACGTTATATACTATTACGTACTAACGTATAACGTTATATACTATTACTATATAATGTATATCGCTATATACTATTACTATATAACGTATAACGATATATACTATTACGTATTAACGTATAACGTTATATACTATTACGTAATAGCGTATAACGTTATATAGTATTACCATATCACGTATAACGTTATATACTATTACGTACTATCGTATAACGTTATATACTATTACTATATAACGCATAACGTTATATAATATTACTATATAACGTATAACGATATATACTATTCCGTATTAACGTATAACGTTATATACTATTACTATATAACGTATAACGTTATATACTATTACTATATATCGTATAACGTTATATACTATTACTATATAACGTTTAACGTTATATACTATTACTATATAACGTATAACGTTATATACTATTACTATATAACGTATAACGTTATATACTATTACCATATAACGTATAACGATATATACTATTCCGTACTATCGTATAACGTTATATACTATTACTATATAACGCATAACGTTATATACTATTACTATATAACGTATAACGATATATACTATTCCGTACTATCGTATAACGTTATGTACTATTACTATATAACGCATAACGTTATATAATATTACTATATAACGTATAACGTTATATACTATTACTATATAACGTATAACGTTATATACTATTACTATATAACGTATAACGTTATATACTATTACTATATAACGTATAACGTTATATACTATTACTATATAACGTATAACGATATATACTATTCCGTACTATCGTATAACGTTATATACTATTACTATATAACGCATAACGTTATATACTATTACTATATA